>NC_056741.1:508421411-508691411 GCF_019279795.1 Protopterus annectens | reverse complement strand
GTGGTGTGTTAATACCCCACCTGCACCCAGAGTAAGGATGAGCGCTGTAGAGGAGTGGCATGTAGGGGAACTATGGGTATATGATTATGAGCCTAGGTGTGCAGGTGTTGGCTGGCAGATCCGTATTAGGACTGCCCCATGGATGTAAGTAATATTCAAATGTGGGCATAGCAGATGCCCATACCTTCCAACCCCTAAGAGCACATCCATCCACTGGATAGTCCGTAAACCATTGGGGGAACACATAGGGACCATACCATTGAACTTTCCCCGATTACCAGGGACATCCCTGATTATGGCTCAGAATCTAACTCTGTCCCACCTAAACCCTCCTAGAACTAGTGATATTAGGAGGAAAGATGGTGGAATACACGTAATGAATAACGACATTTAAGAGTCATAAACATCATGTACCTCAGACAATGTGTATGAATACATATGATTTGGGTCTATCAATGTGTCAGGTTACTAGCACCAGCATTCTAAATATGTCCCTGATGTTGTTATGCAGTGTCCCTGATTCGGTGTTCATTTTTCCCCATTTGTATGAGAGGTCTGATAGTGACAGAAAGCATATATTCCGCTGACTACCTTAGAAAGATGATAGAGTAATAGGTTGGGGTTACCACCTGTCCACCTTTGTGAGGGACAGTCCATCTTTGGGCAGTTGTGTCCTGCAAAATAATTGAAATCATGGCAAATGTCCTGAGATTTTAGGACAAAGATTTTCCTATATTGTCTGTAGTAGTTGCATAAAACAATTATTTTGTATCTGAAACACCTAAATGTTATAAGAAACAGAATAAGCAACTATAATGCTACAGGAATAAGCTTTTACTTGAGGCAAAAAAGTGAAGTTCTTTCCTTTGTACTGGCTGTAGGTATGTTTTGTCCTGCAAAATCTGAAGTTTCTACAACAAAGTCCCACATTGGGCAATTGAAAAGGTGGCAACACTATAAAAGGTATGTGGTAGCATGACTCGGCCAATGGACGTGGGTACCAAAACCCATTTACTTGTCTGTATTGAAGAGTCTCGGTTCCCATGTATCAGCCAGACGGCTGCAGATTGTAAGAGGAACACACAAATAATATGACTAAAACACTGGTTGGGCCACCGATTCCATACTGTTGAATGGCATGTAGGGTTGCCACCTTTTCAAATGGCCAAAGTGGGACATTTTCGGGACACATATCAGATTTTACAGGCCGACACATACCCACGGTCAGTACAAAGGATAGAACTTTACTTTTTTGCCTAAATAAAAGCTTATTCCTGTAGCAATTTAGTTGCTTATTCTGTTTCTTGTAACATTTAGGTATTTTAGATACAGAAATAACTATTTTATGCAACTATTACATAAAATGTGGGACATAATTATGTCCTACAATCTCAGGACATTTGCCATTGTTAATATATTTTGTCAGGACAAAACTGCACAAAGAGGGACTTTCCCACGCAAAGTGGGACAGGTGGAAACCCTAATGGCATGCAGAAGCCTAATGGGCAGCAATTCCCGATACTGTAGGCATGTAATCCGATGTAATAGGCATCACAAGGTAATATTGTGGTCCTCGCTGCCACCCAGGGGTGTGAGTGTGAGATGCAAGCACCAATGTTGTTGCATTTGCAAGTGCAGGCGCGAGCAGGTGTAAGCATGTTTGGCTACCAGTATGTGAGTATTGCACTGGTAAAGCAATGTAGAGGATAACAGAGTGTAAGAAGCTGTAACCAGAGGGTAGCATTGTTTAACACCGTGCAAACCCACGCACACCTGCTCACAACTGCTTTAATGTGCCTTACTCCCTCCATATCCAATGGCCTTGTTCTGCCCTGCAAAAAAATAAATGGCCTCTGCAAGGCTCGGAACCAGGACCCTGCACACACAGCTAATGTGATTTACCAATACACCATGGCAGATATACAGACAACAGAATTACCACAAACATATCATACAGAGCAGTCATTTAACAGTATAGGAATGTATCCCATCATGTAGATGTATATGTGAGTGTGTATGGCCAGCATATCGGTATATACATATATAGAGATATATATCAGGAACATACCATGTGGCAACAAACCATTACAAACGAATGAAAAGGTAATCAAAAGTGATGCCTGTATTATGTAGTGGTGTTGTCCTATGTAATATCAAGACTCTCTCAGACAGACATCTATCATTCATACACGCAAAAGTTGTACATTGGCCGTATACATCACTCTGTGCATGTAATGTACATTAACACAACAGTACCTGTCCAATCATTATGTGAGAACAGTACTCTTGCAAGGTGCTGGGTGTGACATTATCATCATGATAAAGGTAAATGGGGTAAACATAGAGGGACCAGTAGTGTTGTGTGTACAATGGGGTCATCCTCATCATGTGTACCTGGACCATTTAGGAGTGATGTGCATACCAGGATCGTGCGCCTGAGGGACAGGGGGTGAGGATAACAGGAGTATGTTGTGATGCATATTACAAGGGTTCATGTGTTCCAGTGGGCACGTGTGTGAAATGGACAGCTATGTATAGGGCAGATGTTGTCCTAGGAACCAACTGGCCTTATGCTTCAGTAGGGTGAGAGTGGGATGTGTGGGGAGGAGAGTAGTTATGCCCGTGGACGATAGGTAGGGTAGAATCACAGACAAGACAGCATACAGGGTAGGTATATGTCACATGTGGGGGGATACACCTCGGATGGGGATGGGTGTTCGGCATTCACAAGCCCATGGGAACAGTGAGACAGAGGTCCCCCGCCTTGGACAGCTGCCACTGCACCAAAACAGCTGCAAAGGAGGCAGTGCTGGGAGCTGTCCAGGAGGGGCAGCCTTACCCTGTAAATGTGATACTCCGCCCATGAGCTTGCATATCTGGCTTCGGAACCCCTTAGTGAGCCCCAAATGCACCACGTCCAGGACTGCACAACAGCAGACATGTTCCTCTCTAGTTCTGCTCCCAGGGTGGACATGCCCCATCCTCAGTGGTGGTACCACCATAAGATGGTGCAGAGCCAACAAAGGTTGAGGTCCAAGGCTGGGCCCCAGATGTGCTGGTGCCCAGTGCCATGGTCAGCTGAAGTGGGACAGGAGGTTCTGCCGAGACCTACCAACCCATACAGCCTATGGTGTTGCAGTTTAAACTCAGATATGGCTTAGTAATAGACAACAGCATTCAGGGCTGCCTACAGCAGTATGCATAGATATCACCATCAACTTAACACAAAAGATGGTATACATTTGCAGAGGGAGCACAACACATGCATATATATACTGCATGACATCTGTACAATGTGTAGTAGACGTGTGACTGCAGCTATGAACAATTACCCATTATTGGGTTGTCACTGGGAACCCCAGACAGTGTCTATCATACCACTGTTTCATGTGACATATGTCCAGTCAGGGATGCGATGGCAGTAACACATCCCTATCACCATGTACTGTCTGCAATCCTCACACTCCTGCTGTGCACAGATGTGCTTACAGTGTGTAACACAAGAAACAAATGGTTCCACACACTGACCCATCCACATATGGCCCTATAGATGGGGGTCCCTCATGAACAGAGTACTGTCATGTCTGTTTTAAAACATGCAGAATACCCATGACCACACTCAACATGTTAAACAGACAGTAGCCTCAATGCAGAATAGCTACACTTACATGCTGTAGTCATGTGTGGAACATTACCCTCCTGTCTTTAGGCTATTTTCCACTGTGTATGATGTTTGAGGAACATCCAGATATCATCTGTGATGCCTTTTCAGAACACCACATCCAGGTGCAACTCACAGCGACTGTCAAGGCCAAACACCAACATGATGTTCCTAGATAGTGTACTGTGTTTATCATGCGAATGGCTATGGGAACATCATCACAGCTGTTCCACATGCAATCAGCTAGAGGACTGCAATAGGTGCAGATGTCATCACCTGATCAATGTCATTACCTGATCATGTCCATCACTTACAATACACATGCTGCTGCTGAGCAGGTGTACACCTCCACATACACCAGAGAGTGTGTGGGAGGGACAGACAAAGTACACGAGAGAAGGGCTTGGAGGCTAAACCCTAAGCATCATCTGCCACACGCCTAGCAGTACAGGGGTCATACACCTGACTGACTAGCCATTACTATTACATGTGCATGAAGTTACTACAGGTGCCACAAAGCCGACATGTTGCTGTGCTGTAAGAAGATATGTGTGTATGTGAGAGACATCTGCAACAGGGATATAGTAGACATACATTAGGTGTAGCACACATGGCTGTCCACGTGAATGGATGCAATTATCACCACAACCACACTCTCTAATGGACTCGCATTGACACTCTTTGCCAGGGCCACAAATACACAACCTAACTACTTAGTTTGCCACACTGCAGTAATGCACAGGACTACATGCATCACAGGGGATATCTGGAGGTTCTATGGACTAGGGCATATAAAAGTGTTTGACATCTGTTGGTATGCCATCGAGGGTTATACTGGAAGTGACTGTGGTTGGGAGCATCATAACACACACACAGACACAGGGTGCCAGTACTGACATGCATGTATGCATTGCTTCATTGGTGTATAATGGTTGGCTGTGCAAGATGGCTGTACAAGGCTGGGTGAGGGGTAATCCTTGGCATTGCGCCACCCGACAATGGTGTGCAGTGCGGTACAGGGGTGTAGTGTCTACAATGTCCCACACAGATGGGTACTGAATGATCTGCCCTGACATTCTGGTTACCAAAGTGTATGGCCATAGCTTTGCAATGCATGCCATGTCTGTGTTTGATAGTCCTTCACATGGACATTGCCTGGGATGTGCATGTCCCACAATACTGTACAGTGACATGTAAAGGTGTACCTGGTTTGGTGGGCACATATTGTGTACACAGACTGTTATCCCACGATATGCCAATACTGGCTTGGTGTGGCGAAACCTGCTTATAGTCAGCAGGTTGATCCTGTACCTGCATTGATAGCATGATACAGGTATTCCCTGGTGTCAGTGGTATCGGTCCATACATGGCACATGTGTACGGCATTGTATGGCCTCTGCGGATCACATTTGATGACACCACATATGTTGAAGGCATCCAGTGGGGAACATAGTAAAGGCACAATGTCAGCAATTATGTGCCTATTGTACCGCTGTACAGAGTGCCATGTCCTCTGCAGCCTACTACATTCACACCATGCCTATTATCTGTCATCAATGTGCATGGTACTAGCAACATAGTGGGATATCCTAGGCAAGTGTGTTTGTGTATGGCCCATGGGTGCAGGACATATACCCGATACTAGTAGGGTTACATACTTTGTTCACCAGGCCTTTTGCCAGATGGCTTGCCAACACAGTCCTGTGGCTGAATGACATCTGTACTCCTCGTGGGGTGGCCAAAGTGTCATACTACAGACACCATATAGGAAAACTACAAAATCTGCTCCCCAACATGTCCAGTGGTTAGACACTCACAGCCACCTCTACACAGGCTCTGGCAGCCAATCACACACACTTGCCATTGTTCTCTATTCGAACCCCTACCTACCGTATCACACTGCAGCAATATGCATTAAGGGCATGCGCTACGGTGAATACTGGGTTACAGCTCTCCTACAGGTGTATTCCTATGTGAGTGACAACAGGAGGATTGACAAAGGTGGTCATGTGATAGGTACAGAGAGTGCATTCTCTATAAAGCACTGCACTTGTCTCACACAGGCAGGCAGACACACACACACAGTTGGCATGTCTGGGATTAGAGCTCCGATCTAAGTACCTTATCACACTACACCATTACGCAGTTACAGAATGTGTTACCGAGATTACTGAGTCACAGCACTCCCAGAGGTGTATTTCTAGGTGGGTGACATCATCAGCCTTGCCAAAGTTGGGTATAGGAATTGTATGGAGTGTGAGCAGTCTGAAAGCATTATTCTGTCCTCAGGCAGATGGAGACACAATCACACACACACACACACACACACACACACACACACACACACACACACACACACACACACACACACACACACACACACACACACACACACAGTTGGCATGTCTGGGATTAGAACACCAACCTAACTACCTTATCACACTGCAACATTATGCAGTTACAGAATGCGCTACCAAGATTACAGGGTCACAGCACTCCCAGAGGTGTATTTCTAGGTGACAGAAGTAAGAGCACTGACAGTACCACAGCTGGGAAATTTATTACAAAAATAAAGAAAAAAATCAAAACAAAGTTACAAAGAATAAATCCTTACAAAACAGTGGTAAGAGCTTTCAGGGATCTATCCCTTCATCAGACAACAGTTAAAAATCCCATAATTCATTAAATACTGGAGGTTAGTCACATGATGTTTCAAAATGTCAGGTATATCCAATAAGGACATAACAATTAGTGCATCAGTACATATTAACACAGTTATGCAAATACACATAAACACTAAAGGAATTATAGCTAAGATAAATAAGAACTGTGTATAACCTTGTATGGTGTATAACTATATATAATATAATAAAAACCTGATAATCCTAGTGACAACATCATATATATATATATATATATATATATATATATATGTATACATATACACATATATATATAAAATACATATATATATATATATATATATATATATATATATATATATATATATATATATATACAATACTAGTGCATCCAGCTTATATAGATACATACATTAAAAATTTTAATATGAAATATAAAATGCTAATATATATATATATATATATATATATATATATATATATATATATATATATATATAGAAATAAATAATCAGACAATCTAAAATACAATGTAAAAAATATATAGAAAATGTACTGTAACATATTAAAAATCTAAAAATTCAAGAGAATCAATGTTTCAAAGGTCGAGCTTTTAAAAAAGGTTTAAGTGACACCATTTGAAGGTTTAAGTGACACCATTTGATTCAACCCTGGGGGCTTGTCTGCATTAAATCTAATAATCCATCTCTGCTCAGCAGCTTCTGTGTCATTAGATAAATGACCCCGCCTTAATTTCTCAGACAATATTTGTAAAACCAGAAATTTAAAAATATGTTCAGGTCCTGTATTCATGTTGTGCATAGCAATCGCACTATTCCCCTTGCAGTTCCTAATATCCCTATAATGTTCAAAGATCATCTACTTAAGGCGTCTATTGGTCTTTCCTATGTAGAAGCTGTAGCATACTACACAGTATGTGTATTTCTAGGTGGGTGACATCATCAGCCTTGCCAAAGTTGGGTATAGGAATTGTATGGAGTGTGAGCAGTCTAAAAGCATTATTCTATCCTCAGGCAGACAGAGACACACACACACGCACACACACACACACACACACACACACACACACACACACACACACACACACACACACACACACACACACACACACCAGTGGTGGGATCAGACCACCTGCCTATCTACAGATCACTATTACAATACTACATAGTTTACATAGTTACGAGTCACGCCAGAGAGACTACACATTTCAAGGCTGTCATTATGACCTTCTAGGAATGTGGACATCAGCAGGGATGCTGGCAGTTAAGATGTACATACCTATGAACCTGAGTGTTTAAAGTAGGAATCCATCTTGAACTGGAGTACGACCATCTGTGGAATGGACGACTACTATCACTATACAGGGTTACAATGGCCATGCCCATACACATAGAGGCACATAACCGACACAAAGCGTCAGTAGGCATGCTCACACACTTAAGTAGCACACGGCTGTTTGGAATGCACTGTGTCCATCTACACATGGTTATACTGGGCAAGCTCATACACTTAGCAGCACAGGGCTGTTTGGGATGCACTCTGATTCTAAAGACGGAAGGCCACAGTGGCCATGCTATTACAGTTAGACATAAAGAACACATTGTAATGGACTCCGGTGTTAGTAGTTGTCATTGTTAGCAGGAATGCTGCACTACATATGTCTGACACCAGTCTTCTACACAACATCTGCTGCTGTCCATCACCTTAGATGTACCATTCTATACCAAGCACAATACTGTCACTTGCAGTGATGTATTGCTAGAAGTGGCAACTGCTTGACCAACACAATGAGCCAATGTCCTGCTGTAAATATGAGGTTGTCCAGTGTTTGTCATTCTGGGATGAAATGACTGAATGTAGACAGGCCTTTGTCACATATCACATGTATCCATGATTCAAGGGAGTGGGGATAATACCTAGGTTGCATTCACCAATATAGTGCTATTCCAAGTCAAATGTCCTAAACACAGGATAATACCCTGAAACCTAGAGGACAACTGCATTGTATGCTTATGCAAAACCAGTGCTAGATGTGTAGCGTTCGTAATCACAGCTGCTTACTGTAGATCCAACAATGGGGAATACTGACATCTGTGCAGTGAGAAACACCTGGCTGAAGGCTCTGTAGTGCACAATAGCATTACCACCATATACCTCAGAACCAGACATGTGGGCCATAACACAGGTATGGACCACTCCAGGTGGCGATGTCCCCGCATACATAAAGGCCACTCACATGTACTGACCAGTACTCCCACAAAAGGCATCACAGATGAATCAAGTGCAGGTCACAGTGTCAAAAGCTGCATTCTATGATGTAACCCTCAGACACCACCATGCCCTTGGACCACCAACACACATCTATGCATGTGGTAGGACATATAATAGTACAACACCATGTGACCTTTGACCAGTGGACTGTACCTAGCTCTACATCAACTGTGTAGAGTAACCATGTACTGACACAGTTGCATAATGTGTTATGCAATGCAATGATACCACTGTTTGTAACCAGGTCATCTGTACACATACCAGGGGCCCTCGGTTATTTAACGCTTTAACAGATGACTGTTGCTGTACACCAGTAAACACCCTCATGTTTGGATATGACATACATGTACCTGCCCTGGATATGTACATGCCACACACATACAACATATATGTAACTAGCATAGCTGTTGTTGTCCTTTGTGCAGACAGGTGGCTACAGCCATTACACACATTTACATGGAAAGTAGGTCCATGGCTGCTGAATGCTGACAGTACATAAGGTGTGATATCAATGTTGACAGAGGTAACATTCCCTCTGTACTGGTCACCCATGACAACTATCATATCATACAACAGTCCATGTGTCATGTATGTCATTACCCGTCAACCAGTTACAATGCCTACAAACATGCCCAAATGACAGGAATGTAGGACCTACACACATGTACATGTAGTGGTGTGCATTCAGATACCATGTGTGTGCAGTTGCTGATGTTTTCAGGTGACGTGTGTCTTAGCACATCATGCAGTTACAATGCAGCCTCAACATTGCCAACTGCATATGGTGATATGCTGAAAGTACGGAAAGATGTACTTCAGGTATGGACAGATGTGTGGACATAACTAAGTGATGGGGCATCTTTGCAGATAGATGATTGCTGAGGACAGCTCACAGGTGTGTCACAAGCAGTCCTCCAATAACATGTGTAACCACTAAGCTATGGTTTTGTTAACACACACAACCTAGACAGCGATCAGGGTGACACCGAAGGTAAATCACTTGACACCTGTAACAGTTAAGACCTCCCATGTGCATATATCAGCACAGTTGCCAACGGAAGTGTCAGTATACTTTGTAACGTGTGCAATACTGCTGTAAGTCTGTCACACGTATAATGAGATAGGCAGATGTTTGATTCACAGTACTGGCATGTGTGTTTGCGTGTGTGTCTATATATGTCATGTATGGTGGGGAATAGATCCCAATTGTTACTCACTCTCCTGTACCCTGTTGTAGACATCTGTACAGACTGCAATGTAGAAAGCAGGGCATAGGTAGGGGTGTGTATCTCACACATGTGAGGTATCTGTATGTGCGTGACATAGGTGTATTCAATAGTGAATGCCACAGTGTGTGTGTGTGTGTGTGTGTGTGTGTGTGTGTGTGTGTGTGTGTGTGTGTGTGTGTGCGTGTGTGTGTGTGTGTGTGTGTGTGTGTGTGTGTGTGTGTGTGTGTGTGTGTGTGTGTGTGTATGTATGGCTGTCTGGTCCATGGAGTGAGGATGTATGTTACCATAGTGAACTGAGAAGACCCCTCCCCCCTCCAGGCAATGCAATCTACTATCCCTGTTGATGTCCTTGATCTTAGGCCATAGTGACTACCTGTACATGTGTAATCTCTGTAGCACATCATGTAAGTGCACAGTACTGTAATGATGATTTCCACGTAGGCAAGGGTCCGCACCTCAACACTTGCAACTGTGTGTGTGTTACTGTGTCAGTGAATCCGTGAGTGTGTGGATGTGTTACTGTGTCTCTGAATACATGTGTGTGAATAACTGAGTGTGTGGGTGTAGTTGTGTGTTAGCATTCTGTCATGGGAAAGTGTATTACTGCTTCCCAATGAGGCATCACCCTTTCCACTGGCCTCTACCCTTGTCATCAGCTAGACCACTCTTTTAACTCCCCGCTCCATGTAACTGTACCTGTGATGTCACCCAGTATGGATGTCACGTCTCTAGCCACAGTAGCTTAACACACAGCTATCATGCTCTTGGATCAGTAGACGTGTTTGGAATGTCGGACTTTCTAGCTGTGATGCGGAAACTACAAAGTGCATGCTGGTATTTTCATACATACCTGTGAGTAGTCCACATTTACATATGGGACACTAACTGCAAACACTGACATTCACCGGCACATGCAATTACACCTGAAGGAGGAAAGCAGAACATCATGACTAATATGCAGTTACTGTTGTTACACAAGACACATACTGTTAACAGTACAAATTGCATTCTAAACCTGTACTACATGGTATGTCTGCTGCCTGTCAACAGTGCACAACAATTGTAATCTACACTTATCTTCCTAGTCTGTTCACCTTGTGCATCAGACCATATGAGCATGTCCCTGCACCGATGGTGTGGATGACAGGGATGTGGCACAGGCATCAGCATATTCACAGGGTGATAATGTTTGCCAGAGGCCTAGGCTACACCATTGGATGACGTCATGTATGTGGATTAGGGCCTTTGATCTAATTGGCCATGTGTGGATGTTATGCATGTGTGTGTTGCGGTGCCCTACGTATGTTTCCGGTGTGTGCGTGTATGTATGCACACAGTTCTGGCATGTGTCTGGCCTACACAGGGGTATTATTGACAGCTGCAGACTGTACAGGCCAGGTTTTGCAGCTCACAGTGTCCGGCCATGGCCACGTGTCCTTTGCCTGACAGGGGTTGCATGGGCATTACCAGGCAGAGGTGCAGATTGGGTACTGTCTGATGACACATGTCCACTGGAACTGTGTCCCTATTGGGACCATCCAGGGCCATGTGCACATGGCCTGCTGTGTCCTGGTGTGGACAGCACAGCACCAGCTGCACTGCTGCTGCTACTGCCACTATGGGAGCGGGCATGCGAGGTAGCTCGTTCATGTAGACCTGCAACAGGTGATGTAGCTGGCCTACACCAACATGCCCGATGCCTCACTCATACCAGATGTTCCAGCACAGACAGCTCATGCTCGTGGATTGTCATTCCATGGTCAAGGACTCCAACCATGTCACTCAATCATCTATCCAAATCTTCAGCAATCTGCTGTTGACCATTTGCCTGGATGTTGTTGTTTAAAGAACAGACAACAGCCCTCTGAAGCCTCTTATCTTCTTTGTTGTGCCATTCAGCACGTGCCTGTGCCTCCATTACAGCCTGAAACATGTGTCTGGTGACACCAGCTGCTGCGCTCTGTCTTATAGGGGCATGTCGGCCAGAGGTCCTCCTATGAGCAGCACTGGCCACATGCCTGTGTGGGGCATCACCAGTAAGTTGGCTGACACCATGGTGTGCAGGCACACCTTCCATAGCCTCCACACTTTCCTGTTCCAAGCTACCACATGCCAACTGTCCTTCCTCTATGGCCACAGGTGATGGGGTATGTATTGGCATCAGAACTGTGTGTGTGGATGAGGGGGATATAGGTGGAATGGCAACCAATGGCACAAATTCAGCCCCTGACAACTCTGCTTGTGCCATAATCATACGTTCATCATCACTGCTAGAGTCTGTGGGGACACTAACATCAGATGGACTGCAGGAGGGGAATGCACCTACATCAAGGTAGCCGAAATGCAAGCAAACACCAGTCACAACCAAAGTGACACATAGCTCACAACACCAGTGTGCCACCCAACAACAGCTCCTAAGGCAAGACAATGTACCCAACACTTTAGTTATAGGTGACTTTATAGTCAGGCGCACTGATGTCCCACTTACCAGGCTGAACAAGGAGAAAATTACAGTCAGCTGCCTGTCTGGTGCCAGGATCTGCCACATAACGCATGCACTCAAGTCACGCCACAACAGGTACAAATTCAACTCTGTCATTGTCCATGCTGCAGTGAATGACTTGAGACATACCTCCCTGGACTACATGAAGGGAGTCATGGAAGAGCTCTTGGATCATGTGACCCAGGCAGGTATGACCCTAGCCCTGAGTAGCATCCTGCCTTCACCCAGAATGATAACACAGTATGAGGACAAAATGATTGACTTCAACAATTGGCTAAGCTTCTGGTGTCGTGCAAAGGGGATCCAGTATTTGTCTGCCTGGGAAGACATGATCGACAAACCACGATGCTTTGCCAGAGATGGTCTGCACCTGTCACCCCTGGGATTCAGGTTACTGGCTAAAGCTCTTGCCACCCCTATAGTGCCTTTTTTAGGCAAGGTTCAAAGGATAAAACCATCACCGTATCAGATACAAGCATGCAAAATCTGAAGGTAATGCTACTCAATGCTAGAAGTCTAAACCTCAAAATGCACACTCTCGAGGCACTCCTAAAAATGGAGAACATCAATATCTGTGCAGTGACTGAGACCTGGTTCAAGGCTGCAGAGAGCACCCCTAAAATACCTGGCTACAATTCTTACCACACTTTTCGGCCACAAAACCAAGACCGAAACACTAAAGGTGGAGGAGTGTCCATATTCACTAAGGATATTCACACCTCCAGGCTAGTTGCCCAACACAATGCATCTGAAATTCTCCAGGTGCAACTAACACTAGGTAAGACTGCAATCCAAATTGTGTCTTGCTACAGATCCCCCATCATACCCCAAGATTCTCACTACACCTTCCTAAACATACTGGAAAATATTAAGATACAACCAAGCACCCTAATACTGGGTGATTTCAACTACCCTGCCATTAATTAGGAAAACTACTCAGGTACCAACTCCTTTTCCCAACGGTTCTTGGAATTTATAAATTCCAACGCCCTGGATCATCTAATCCATTGTCCCACCAGGGGCTCCAATATCCTAGACCTGGTCATTACCAACATGGGAGACAGATGCTCCACACTAGTGGTCACCCCTCATTGGTCAGGTCTGATCATAAGCAAATCACCCTTGACATCCACATCCCACCCCCCAGTAAGGAAACCTCCTTAAAAAACTTCTCCAAAGCCAACTTCATGCTGCTGAAGTCAGAAGTGACAAACTTCACAACACCCACACAGACGTGCCATTCCAAATAGAACCAAGATGATCTTCTTCAAAAAAAAGGAAGCCAATCTGGTGGCTCCCTGCTATAAACAAACTATACAACAGAAGGAAGAAACTGTTGCAGAAAAGAGGAAAATCCCAGGATGCAAAAAACTCCCTCACCAGCCTCAGTAAGAAACTGAGATCCCTCATGAAATCCTCAAAAGCTAGTTTTGAAAATAAAATTGCCAAAGATTCCAAAGACAACCACAAGGCATTCTATAGTTATGTCAAGAATCTAAATGGCAATGCTCAGATCTGCTCTGACCTACAACAGAATGGCATTAAATATACTGATCCCAAAGATATTGCCAATATCCTGGCAGATCGATTTAGTGCCAACTTCACCCCCCCTCTCACCACCTATAGGGCCCATATCAATACCAAAAGATTGCCAAATTCCAATAATCACAGCCACACAGGTAGAAATAGCACTCTCCAAAGCTAAGAATACAGAATCCATGGGACCAGATGACACCCCAGGCTGTGTACTATATGAACTACAAAATGAACTGGCACCCCACCTAAGTGTCCTGTTTAATCATAGCATCACCTCAAGCTTTGTGCCCACTGAGTGGCGCACAGCTACAGTTATTCCGCTCCACAAGGGAGGATCCACCTTGGATCCCAGGAACTACTGTCCCATCAGTCTGACAAGCCTGATCTGCAAGGGCATGGAATGCATTATCATGGAACTTATAAACAAAGACATTGGCAACCTACAAACACTGGACCCCACCCAGTTTGGGTTTGTGAAGGGCCGATCTTGTCTCCTGAATCTGACTGACTCCTTCAGATCAGTCTCCAGAGCTGTGGATGAAGGTAAGGCGGTCCACACAGCCTATCTGGACCTTACCAAGGCCTTTGACACCATCACCCACTCTGGAATCATAGATAAACTTACTAAGCTGGGCAAAAATCCCTACGTCACTTGATGGGTTGCCAACTGGCTTACTGACAGATCCCAGACTGTAAAAGTAGCAGACTCCGAATCCAGCTCCAGACAAGTGACAAGTGGAGTACCTCAGGGTTCAGTCCTGGGACCACTCTTGTTTGGCAGCTACTTCTCTGAAGTACAAGCCAACACTAAGGGACTCTGGCTAACAAAGTTTGCAGATGACTGCAAACTGGGAGCCATTATAGAATCCCCAAATGATGTGGATATTCTACAAAAGGGCCTTACAGAAACAGTTGTCTGGTGCCAGAGCCATGGGCTCAAACTTAATGCCAAGAAATATATAGTTATCCCCTTTGGAAAAAAAACATGTACCCATGAACTACCACATAGGAGGCAGGACACTAAACATTGAAAGTGTGATGAGAGACTTAGGGAAACAAGTGGACAGTGGTCTCACTTTAGATAACCACATCGCCACAACAGTCAGGAAATGTTTCTATGTGGCACACCTCATCACTAAGGGCTTTTCATCCAGAAAAAAAGAGATCATTGTCTTACTGTACTCATACCTCATTAGACCCATTATAGAGTATAATGCCCCATTTGGTATGTACCTCACAAGGCATCTGCAACAGCTGGAAAGGCCACAGAAATACCTCACTAAAAGAATCACAGGCCTAAAGCAGATGCCATATGCTGACCGTCTAAAAAAAACTCCAGCTATACTCTGTGGCATATCGTCTACTCAGAGGCGATCTCTGCTTAACATACAAGGCCATCTCAAACCCTGAGCTGTTGGACATGCTCCACTTAAAGAAATCCCAATCCCTCAGAGCCACATGCTCCATGGATCTAAACCTTATCATCACAATGAACAAAACATGCTGGAGGGATAGGTTCCTGACCCAGAGACTCCCCATACTCTGGAATAGACTGCCCATACATGTCAAGCAGAGCACCTCATTGGCCCTCTTCAAAAGGAACCTTGATGATTGGATGGGAGATAAGAAATTCACCCCGGGGATCATGTCAGTCACACTGCTAGAAAGGGGCCCAGAGAAGTAAATATTGTGGGAAGAAATTTCCAGGGAATTGTTACAGCTAGGCTTGCATAGGCCTTAGGGCCAATAGCCTAGTACCAACCTATGAACCTATGAACCTGTGAGGGCAAACAAGAATTGTACATTACAATCTATACAATAGACACACACACACACACACACACACACACACACACACACACACACACACACACACACACGCACACACGCACACACACACACAAACACTGACGCACAGACATACGCTATGGCACCCAACATGCATGTGATATGACAGAAGGAATGCAACATGCATGTGATACAGAAGACGGCATGCAGCTCAGACAATAATAGTGGTTATTATCATACATCCCTGGGTTACACACAACAGCATGCATGTGTCATAACAGAAGGCATGCAAATTACACAATCATAGCAGTAGTTAGCATAGATCCCTGTGTTACACCATGTGGACCAGCACAGGTTAACAGTACGTCTACCTGATGTGTGGCATGTGACCTTGACAATCACATGTAGTATGACATGTGATCTGCTGATGTGTGCAATGACATGCATACATGTTTAACACAATGGTGTCCTGTCAAATATACAGTGGAGTAATGGTGTCCCAATGCAGTGTTGTCTGTCCGCCTTACAGATATACTGCACATTTAGCTGATGTGCATGGCCATTGCAGGGAATCATGAGGTGTCTCTATTGCTATACAGTGTGAGTTGCAGACACAATTCATAGTCATGAGTGTGTTCATATACAATACATATATACTGTGGAATGTGACCCACGTCACTGAGGTGTATACACACTAAACTATGATGTGGAGTGTGTGACACAGGTCACTGAAGGGTATACAGATGACACCCTGGCACATCTGCAACCATATTGCTGCTGTCTGGCAACTATAGCCAGACATGGCAAACTTGTCGGTACACCATGTCCCACATAACATCTATGTACCACACACACACACACACACACACACACACACACACACACACACACACACACACACACACACACACACATGAGGAGCAAGGATGACAGTGATGTCCAACACCAGCAAGGGAAATGCAATGTATCTGTGGGCTGATGTGGTTGTCTGTGTATGTATGTGGATACTGTACAGGTGACGGCTGTCATGTCGTGACACACTCAAGATGTTCAAGACATCTTATGTGGTGGATTGATGTCACGCCTACACAAGATGTGCACAGGCCTGTAGGATGTCTAGTGTTCCACATCTGCAATATAACCATTATGCAAAGGCCATAGTTGGACCATGTGGAGCCAGTGTATGACAGGGTGTACACACAAGCACATCATGTCTACTGTGTGTGTTGCTTCATGTCTCTGGCCATCCTCCATGGCCATGTGTGAACATGTGTTGGCCAAATGGTTGTGACGGGCATCTATTTCACATATCTGTGTTGTCCCATATGACATACACCCATAGATGTCATATGCTCCACTGACAACAGGGTTATGCAGACAAATGGTGATATGTTTGGTATGTGGGATATGTTTTTCAGGATAATTAGGCAGTGTTGCAGCCAGCCCACTACATGTCATGGACATGTCAGATAGCACATCACATTGTGTGACATTCATAGCAGGGGTATAATCCACACCGATGAATCCTGTGGGCTGGCCATACTCTAGCTCACTGCGTAGTACTGTTTGTATTATGCACATGTGTAGATCTGATCTGTAGTACATGTCCCTACAGTGAACAACATCTCCACCATTGTATGCACAGCTGTCCACACATCTGGCAATGACAGTTTGTGAGGTTTCATGTTGGTGTTTCACATAGTTTGCAAGTATAGCACATGGGTAGCCATTGTGATGCATTATGTGTACATGTGGTAAATGGCCACATGGCAGATAGATCTGTGCATTAACATGCCTGATAAATAATAACAGTCTCACCTGCAATGGGCTGCTGTCTTAGCAGAACACCAGAGGTACCTAAATAGGAGTGACACAGCAATTTGATCATTATCCATGCCTGTATGATAGTTCCAGGGTGCAATGTGCATGTTAATACATACACCAGTACAATAGACTATACTATGGAGTATGCACATGTGTAGAATACTATAGTAAGTGGCATGTGTGTATACATTCCTTGCATATGATGTTACATTACATAATGTAGAGTGACACATGTAACTATATGGAATATAGTTGTTATATGTGCAGTAGCGACTTACCAGGCAACTCCAGGCTCGGTGGTTGAGAGACACCCACCTCCATGATATCAGCTAGGGCTTGTGGATGTTGTTCTGCAGGTGTCCCCAGGTTGGCCAGTAGTTCCTCGGTATGTTGAGTGGGGGCTAGGTTGGTGGCCCACCACCTGTTGCACCTAATTCCCTGGCAATTGCATTTGCACGCTATTTCACCCATCTAATTAGGTCTGTACAGTGTCTGCGCACCTGCTGGTATGTGCGGTTGTGGCCACCCACATCATTAACCCTCCTCCAAAGTTCCTGCCACAGGGCATCTCGCTGCTGTGCATCCTGTGGCACATGGCTGAACAGGACA
The DNA here is from genome assembly GCF_019279795.1 of Protopterus annectens. Taxonomy (NCBI): domain Eukaryota; kingdom Metazoa; phylum Chordata; order Ceratodontiformes; family Protopteridae; genus Protopterus; species Protopterus annectens. The sequence continues at coordinate 508,673,327 of NC_056741.1, read as the reverse complement.
TCATGATTATCATGTAGGTATGGGATGAGGGTCTCATCCTCCAAGCGGGCATAAGGTGGCAGCCTTGCACGCGGCATACCTGGAAGATATAATGATGGAGACAGTCACAGTAACTCAGAGATGTACAGAGCTACAGTTGAACTTACATGTGTATCACATTTATGACGATTAAATAGTTGTCTTTGCAAATCTACATGACACTGACACCACTGACATGTTTGTGTCACACACATGTGACACTCAATGCTGATTGAATATTATCACCATATATGTGTGTGTGTCACCTGATTGCATTGCTCATACTTGATGCGGATGCTGTCTTGATGTGGGCATGTCTGTTTGCCTGTACTGGTGTTCTTATCTATCAGCACATGCATGGATGTGTCCACATTAATGCAGTCAACCTTGATGCTGTGTATATTTCACATATAAAGACTTATACTGCCTTAACGGACATGACCTGTGACCCTGCAGACTTGCTCACGGAAGGTTTCACATGTATGTGTTTTGCCATATACATCTACACGGCACTGCAGTTCAACATCCTGCCATGTATCACCTGTGTTGCACATGTGATACACATGGGACACTGGCTAGCCTGATGGTATTTGCAGGGATGGTTATCAACTATAGCATGTACGGTCAAAGTCAGCTAATAGGCTATATGCCCTGGGCCATGTATGAGCCTAGTATGTAAGGTTACCTAGCTGTAGCCAACAGGTGGGTTTTTGGGATCAGGTCAAGCAGTGCCACATAATTGATCCACAGGGTTAATGATACATTTACCATGCGGTCATCACACCAAGTGTGAAAGAGGGGCAATGTACAGCTTTGCTGGACAGGGATGCATAGTATGGCAGGAGTATGTAAAGTGTATGGGACAAGGATCTGTCCAGCATGTGGTGATCCTTGTACTAGGAAGGTGGATGTCCATGAAGTATGTGTTTGAGATCAGGATGTGTACGTGCAGCATGTCCAACATCACTGGTTTGGACATGGCTTTATTCAGGGTAGGCATCAAGATACATAGTGGAGATGGGGATTGGGAAGGCTGGTGTAGGCCATCTGAACATGGCCAATACCCCTTAAAGGAAATATGTGATCTGATATGGGTCACTTGAGTAATGAGTATGGCTGAACAATGATCTCCATATTCATGGATGGCACCCTGTCATAATTAGGGTTGCCACTTACGACTACCTGGCAGGTGTGGTGACGTAACTATCTCAGGAAAGACAACTGCCCAGCTGCATCCCTTACACACAGTGTCCATTATGTTGACCGCTGCCTAGGTGGTAGTTCATGGGTACAGGTTTATTAACATAGAGGAGACAATGCAATATGTAGCTGTCAGATTGTGGCCATATGTCACACACCTCACCCACAAAGCCTCTTCTGTATGTTATCCGCAACACTCTGAGTCAGCTATTGCTCCTAGGTCATAGTAATTTGCATACTTCAATAGGCAGATGCCTTCTGTTAGTCTGTGTGGTATAGACTACAATGAGGGGGAGTACAATGAATTAACCCTGTCTTACTGTAGCTGGCACTGGTGCGATGTGCATGTATTATTCAGACACCTTCTGTAGTGTTGGTTCTGCCAGCAGTCCAGTTGCAGAACACTCCTGTGACATAGGAATGTACATCTAGTACACTGAGTGCAGGTGGAACACAGTATGGGTGATGATGTCCTATGACCTAGCAAGGTTATGATATGCAGTGTGAAATCATCCTTACTGTCATGTAAATCTGTACTGCTGACATCAAATAAGTTGATCAAGGCTTATGGCCTTTTAGACCAGACTCAGCAGGGTAGTAGTGCAGTACCTCCCATTATCAGTGGTGTCTCCCCATTTGTGGGTTGTGATAACTGTTGGTGTGCACCATTCAGTGTGTACACCGCCTGACATGAAGCTATGTTTCACAGGATGTGTATGTGGAGAGCAAATTGTTTTGCCATATGTGCATGATACAACCTGGGATGTGGACAGGTCCTATGCAGCCTGCGTGCAGTTTGTACCTGCATAGTTGTGGTTACAGGGGCTCTGTAGTGTACATGGATATATGATTGTGTACCTGTTCGGGGGGGCAGTGTGTTTATGTTATCCAAGACCTTATTTGGATTGCTTATTCATGCTCAGTACTTGTTCAGAACATGTAAGCACTAAATAAGCTACTAATTACTATAGCACTCAATCTTCCTCATTATCTAGAGGTAAACCATTTTTGTACATACTTTCCTTACTTGCTTAGAGTAAAACAGCTCTTATACTCACTTTCCTTACTTATCTAGAGGAATATAGTTTTATATTCAGGCATGTCCAATGTCAGCTCACAGTGTTCTCTCCTGTCTATCTGATGAATATGGGCATCTTGAGGCAATGTAGGAATTGCCTCATGTAGACAGACAACCCCCTCATCCTACCACCCAACACTACAACCTGTGAGAGATGCACTTATCTAGCCAAACTGGAGGTAAAGCTCTCTCCAACCAAGACTGAACTTGACTGTCATGTGGAGAAGGTAAACATTTGCACCACACTACACTCATCACGTAGTCTCCCTAAATCTACACCACCAAAATCCACACATAGTAACACAAAAACATTTGCAGAGGTTCTCAATAATAATCTGTCTAGGCAACAGAGACCTCCAAAGTACAAACACAAGTAGTCTCTTTCCCCCAACACAACCCCAATGACACATAACCCACAGACTCACTGTGCCACTCAACCACAGCCAATAAGGCAAAACAACGTACCCAACACACTAGTCATAGTGACTCTATAGTCGGGCACACTGATATCCCACTCACCAGGCTAACAAGGAGAAGGTTGCTGTCAGCTACCTGTTGGGTACCAGGATCCGCCACATAACCAATGCACTCAGGTCACTCCACAACAAGTACAAATATGAATCTATCATTGTTCATGTTGGTGTGAATCACCTGAGATGTACCTCCCTGGACTACATGTAAAGAGACATGGAAGAGCTCTCCAGTCTTGTAGCCCAAGCAGGTATGACCCTCGCTCTGAGTAGCATTCTGTCATCACCCAGAATGATACCGCAGTACAAGGACAAAATGATTGACTTCAACAACTGGCTAAGCTTCTGGTATTCAGTATCTGTCTGCTTAGGATGACATGGTCGACAGACCATGATGCTTTTCCACAGATGGCCTGCACCTGTCGCCCCTGGGATTCCAGATACTGGCTAAGGCTCTTGCTGCCCATATAGTGCCTTTTTAGACAAGGTTCAAATAACATATTCACCACCATAACAGGAAGAGGCAAGCAAAAACTGATGGTAATGCTACTCAATGCTAGAAGTCTTAATCTCAAAATGCACTCACTCGAGGCACTCCTTGTAATGGAAAACAACAATATCTGTGCAGTGACTGGGACCTGGTTCAAGGCTCCAGAGAGCACCCCTGCACTACCAGGCTATTACTCATACCACACTTTTCGGCCACGTAACCTGGACCAAAACACCCAAGGCGGAGGTGTGTCCATATTCATTAAGGATATCCACACCGCCAGGATAGTTGCTTATCACAATGCATCCGAGGTTATCCAAGTGCAACTAACTCTGGGCAAAACTGCAATTCAAATGGTAGCTTGCTACAGATCCCCCACCATGCCCCAGGATTCCCACTCCTCTTTTCTTGATGTACTGGAAATTATTAGGGTTCAACCAAATACCATACTAATGGGCGACTTCGACTACCCCACTATTAACTGGGATAACTACTCATGTACCAACTCATTAGCCCAACGCTTTCTGGAATTCATAAACTCCAATGCCCTGGATCAACTTATCCACACCACCACCAGGGGCAACAATATCCTAGACCTAGTCATTACCAACATGAGTGACCGGTGTTCCACACCTGAAATCAACTCCTCATTGGTCTGATCCGACCATAAGCTAATCACCCTTGATATCCACATCCCGGTCCCACGCCCCCATTAAGGAAACCACAGTAAAATATTTCTACAAAGCCAACTTCAGGATTCTTAAGACAGTAAAAGCTGCACTCTCTAAAGCCAAAAACACAGCATCCATGGGACCAGACAACATCGCAGGCTGCGTTTTACACGAACTTCAAAACAAACTGGCTCCCCACTTAAGCACCATGTTCAATAATAGCCTTGCATCAGGCTTTGTGCCCCCTGAATGGTGCACAGAACAGTTATCACACTCCACAAAGGTGGCGCCACAATGGACCACGGAAACTATTGCCCTATAAGCCTGACTAGACTGTTCTGCAAGGCTATGGAGCATATCATCATGAATCTCATTCACAGAGAAATTGGATACCTCCAAACCTTTGACCCCACCCAGTTTGGCTTTGTTAAGGCCAGACAATGTCTCCTAAACCTGGTGGACTTCTTTGAGACAGTTACCAAGGCATTAGATGAGGGTAAGGTGGTCCACACAGCCTATCTTGATCTCTTAAAGTTTTTCAACACCATTCCCCATTCTGGTATTATCGACAAACCCATCCAGCTGCACATTAACCCCTATGTCATGAGATGGTTTGCAAAGTGGCTCACAGACAGAACCCACACAGTGAGAGTTGCATACCCTAGGTCTGACTGTAAACCAGTTACAAGTGACGTCCCCCAGGGCTCGGTCCTAGGACCCCTCATATTCGGTATATACTTCTCTGAGGTACAGGCAAGCACAGGAGGACTTTGGCTGAAAAGGTTTGCAGACTACTGCAAACTAGGGGCCATAATTGATTCCCCAGCTGATACAGACACCCTGCAGAAGGGTGTCACTGAGATGGATACCTGGTGTCAATAACATGGCCTCAAGCTGAATGCCAAAAAGTGCATAGTCATCCCCTTTGGATAAAACTAATTACCCGCGGACTACCACATAGGTGGTATCCGCTACATACAGAAAAGGTAATAAGGAATCTGGGAACCCAGGTAGATAGCAATCTCTCCTTTGATAACCATATTGCCAAAGTGGTTAGAATATCCTTCTACGTGGCCCCCCTAATCTGAAATGGGTTCACATCCAGAACAAAGCAGGCCGTTGTGCCTCTTTACTCATGACTTATTAGACCCATTAAAGGATACAACACCCCATTTGGGATGCACCTTATAAGACAACTGCAACAGCTTGAAAGACCACAACAGTACCACACCAAGAGGATTACTGACCTCAAACAGATGACCTATGCAGCCCAACTAAAGAAACTCCAACTGTACTCAGTTGCATACCACGTACTCAGAGGTGATCTCTGCTTGACATACAAGGCCCATGTTCAACCCAGTATTGATAGATATGCTCCACCTAAAGAAAAGCCCCTGAGAGCCACATGCTCTAGGGATATAAACCTAACCACAACGATAACTAGGACATGCTGGAGGGATAGATTTCTGACCAGGAGACTCCCCATGCTTTGGAACATGATTCCAATGTACATCAGGCAGGGCCCCTCACTAGCACTCTTCAAGAGAAATCTTGACTGGTGGATGGGAGACAGACATGCACCCCAGGGATCACTGCAGTGGCTCTGCTGGACAGAGGCGCAGGGAACTAATGGCTCTGCTGTTCAGAGCCACAGGGAACTAACCTAAGGAGGTGGCAGAATCCAACACACTCTAGCTAGGCTTATAAATGCCCTTGGGAAGACAGCCTGGTACCTACCTATGAACTTATGAACCTATTACATGTCTTATGTGCATGGATAGTTAACTAGCTCTTCCATTTTACTTTGCTATCCTGCTGATAAACTGTCGGGGGACTACAAGTCATATGTATCCTGTTATTGTGTATTGTAAATGCCAATAGACATAACTAATGTTTGCCTAACATAACAGTAATGCTATGTAAAATGTAATACATATCTGCCTACAATACTGTACATTACACAGTTATTGGCACAATATCCCACAATGCAAATCATAATCGCACAGTAGGCCGACCTTCAACATGTTATTCTCAGTAATACACCCATACATATGCCTACTGTTACAATATATCAACATATACTATCCCCTGTTATATATAGCACATACTTGTTGGACCAACCCTGCCACTGACAGTGGCTGGAGAGGAATTCTTGTGTTCAAAGTCCTTATATAGGATCCCTTGTGGTGTATGAGGTGTTTGTCTTGTGGCCTACAGCAGTACACACATAAATACTACAAGCGTTACTATGCTCAACAATACATCACTACAAGATAACTGTTTCCACTATGTGCATTGCATACACTTTAATTATTACAGAACAGGCACTACATACACAGACATACTGAGTGTTCTACATACCTTATTAGTAACCCGAGGTGTCATTAACTGTAATTTCAATCTTATTCAGTTTGTGTTTCAATCTTCTTTGTAATGTGCTGCTGGTATATACAGACGGTTTGAATGTGTGATAAACCATCCTTTTATAGTTAAATACCGGTAACATGTGCTATCCTGACCACCAATTGGTGTTCCAAAGTAGTTAATTACATGCACATCAGCTGTGCAGTTACTCCATTAGCCAATACCATGGCAACAGTGGTGTATAACTGAATACTCCACTTGGGCATTGTCCCTTTGCCTTACATTCGAGGAAGATGGCCTGGATGTGTTGTTTGTGATGTATTGCAACAGGTATGTGGAGACACACAGAGATATATTATCTTCATGACTCCCATGGATTGTGTGTAATGGCTAGAAGATGTTGTTCTACATGTGAGTACAGCTATTATATTTCTGAACATTGCTACTTATGCAGGGTTTGTTTGTACCTGATACTTCTGCAGATGTTTCAGTCTGGCAAGGATGTTTGGGCAGCTCAAGGCTGTATGGCTATGCATAAAATGTTAGGTGGTTTACAGTGTGCTCACCAGACATCTTTACTTTGATGTTCATGTGTATCATACTGTGCTGTTAATCAGTAATTGGTAACACTTCCTGGTGTACACACAACCCTCTAAAATGGGATTAGTGCAAACAAACCCTGTAACATCAGCAGCCGTTCCATTGTATAACAGCAACTATTTCACATAGGGCCATGTTAGTGTGTCTCTGACAAGGTATGTTAAGGCTTCTGCAGATGTCGTACAGTGAGTAAATGATTTGTGATGTTATGACACTATGTATTGTAATTGTTTTGGGTGTGGGGGAGATGTTGGTGGGTGTACATAGCAGATGCAGATGTGTAGGAACTGCTTTTATACATATTCGATATGTGTGTGAGGGTTCCTTCCCTATTTGAACACTTATCCTTTAGTGGACTAATACTATGGTAATTGCAGGCTGATTCATTAAGGCACTGTTAATTGGTTCCTGTATAGCATGCAGGTGATGTTAGTCCTTCAATCCCTTCACCAATACATCGGAATGTAATAAAGAGTTGCTACATGAAAGCTGTCTGTGTATTTCTGTCACAGATATTTGCAGTCATTGGAGTTGTGTTGGTGACTGACCCTCTTTGGCTAGAGTTGCCACCTTTTCAAATGGCCATAGTGGGACATTTTCTGGACACACATCAAATTTTACAGGCCGACACAAACCCACTGTCAGTACAAAGGATAGAACTTTACATTTATGCCTAAATAAAAGCTTATTCTTGTAGCAGTTTAGTTTCTTATCCTGTTTCTTGTAACATGTAGGTATTTTAGATACAGAAATAACTATTTTATGCAACTATTACATTAAATATGGGACATAATTATGTCCTACAATCTCAGGAAATTTGGCATTTTTACTAATTTTGGTCAGGACACAACTGCACAAAGAGGGACTATCCCTCCCAAAGTGGGACAGGTGGTAACCCTATCATTGGCTCATGTCCATAGCACATATTTGTAATAGTGTATAGGCATATACTCTCCATATCTTTTGTTCATAATGTTTGGTCATGGTGGAATGTGTGACTGCTATGGTCAATGTTATACTTATATTTGAACACTTCAACCGCTGTATACAGGATACCTACGGAATCCCAAACTCACACAATTCCGACGCTACAGTACCGGGCCCAAACTCACAAACCCCACAATACCGAACACTCAAACTCGCGACAGTCAAACTCGCGAAAGTAACAGAAACACAGAACGCACACATGCACACTGCTACCCACCACATCCAAACAAACCATCCTACACTATGTATGAGCAGGTGGGCAAGCCCCGCTACACCCCCCCATGTGGGTGGCTGTACCCCCACAACTCCCCTACTTTAATATTCTACCTCCAAGATCGTACAGACACACAAAGCAAACCCACACCCACACATTACAGTCCACCAGAAATACACAAGACACACAGAACACACACTTACACACACTACAGTCCTCAGAAACACACAGTAACCTACCTGAACCGCAACACCAAAAGCACTAACTAAATGTCCCTTAACATCGGGATTTTAAAACTCACGCTTCTGGTGTTTCAGTACTGTGGTCTTTCGATCTTTAAGCCTTGTGATTACGCGCGTCAGTATGTCAAGCATTCGGTATTTGGTAGGTATCCTATTTATATGTACCTCCATGGTTGTGTAAATACTAAGAAAAATAAAAAAGTACCGAAGCTAACACAGCTGAAGGTAAAACAATAAACTTTAATGCACACAAAGGAGAGTAAGCGTTTTCACTGTGGTTCTCACTGTTTCATCAGACTGGTGTTTCAGTACTGTGGTCTTTCGGTCTTTAAGCCTCGTGATTACGCGCGTCGGTATGTCAAGTATTTGGTATTTGGTAGGTATCCTATTTATATGAACCTCCATGGTTGTGTAGATGTTGTTAACCTATCTATATATCTACATATATATGTATATCCCTATATATCGACATATATCTCTCTCCAGCATATACCTTTCATTGGGTACATGGCAGTTTGTCCTATTTCCACATAATCCTCCCTTTTGTGTTTTAACCTGTAAGAATACACAACTGCTGTTGGGACATCTCAGGTAGCTTAGTGGTAGGTTATTGTGAAGATTGTATACATGGTTGTGTGTTCTAATCCTGGAAATGGCCATTTTACCTCTCAGAGCAGGCACTGGTAGTGCAAGGGTGAATAACGCACATTTCAGCGGTTGTGGGCAGCTTTGCCCATGATCTGCATGATGTTCAGCAAAGGTTAAACCTGTGTGGTGCTTATCCATGTAGTCATGTTTAAGTGCAGCTTACTGGCACTTACTGGTGCAATAACTCGCTAATGTCTGCTTAAAAGTGCTTTAATAACCTGCATCCAACATCCCTTATTCAGGACCTCAAAATGACGTAACAGCCCTTGCAGGTCTTGAAACCAGGACCATGAACACCACAGTCACTTGCTTTACCACTGATGCATCTGAGATATGTACAACTTTTCTGGTGTTTAGTATGTACAGTGTACTACAGCCGTTCCTCACTACTGCAAACAAATGTGTAAGTCAGTTGGTATACATATGTATGATACCTGTTAATGTTCATATGTTAGTTGAAGTCAGTTTGCAATGTGACCTGACAAGGTGTATTATGGATGAGAATGGTTCTTGTTTTGTGTCCTTTTTACATTGTGCCCATACTCCATGTGTACCCCTCCGGTTCACATAATGAACATCCGACACAGGCCCTCCTTGATGCATATTCCATTAGCCAGCAGTCCTCCCCCACACCAATCTCCACATACACATCAACCATTGTTTCTATGGGGAATTAGATTTATATTAATAGTTCTAATACCAGAGCGGCATGTGTTTTGCATACACTTCTATCCATTTGGAATGCATCTGTGTCACAACGTGTGTTCATAGATGTTTTTATATATATATGGCTATAGATGTTACTGTATATATATATATATATATATATATATATATATATATATATATATATATATATATATATATATACATAAACATATTTCTATGTGCACACATCAGTGACATATATATATATATATATATATATATATATATATATATATATAGATAGATAGATATAGATAGATATATTTAGTATTAATTTGTAACACTTATACATATGTAGACTTGTATATGTTGATTCACACATTACAGTACATTACAATGTACTGTACATATGTACACAACGTGACTGTCCCATTTGTGGTCTGTACTGTGAAATGCCTGTAGTATAAGGTGTAGTCTAACGACCACTTACCATGTCTACAGATTAGGTGGCTTAGTGTTAGGTCCCATGACTATGGTGTGCATGGTCCAACACCTGCAATGTATTAGACATATTTTACTACAGAATCAGGCTAATTTAAGCAGTTGTACACAGGTTTAAAGGTGTTTGTGTGACATTATACCAGTGGTTGTACACAGTTAAACAAACTTTATATCCTACAACCTGTGCACGCAAATATGGCCACTTCTGCTAACTATTCAGGATATATACATTTCAGTGACATAACATCTCACTATGTGCTTACATAACATTACTTTGTCTGTTAACTGTACTCTCCAGCACACATGGGTTTATGTGTGTTCCAAATGTATATTATTCTGTGGAATACTACCTATATATGCAAGCTGTGGTTAAGGTATACTATGTAACACGTAAAACATCTCTGACTTTATTGGGATTTGAACCATGACTGCACAGATATTATGCAAATGCTGTAGCCATTACACTATTGACATTAACGCTCCTTCTGCCTTTTTCTTATGTCCATGAATCCTATGTGTAAGCTTGGCTACACAAAAGGCGGAGCCACCCACACCCAGTGAGCTTCTCGAAATACCAACATAACACATGAATTGAGAGACTATACATCAACATCCTAACTACATTTGGCATAGCCCCTCACTGACACACTTCAGGGGAAACCTTGATGTGTGACTGAGCAACAGTATATACATCCCTGGGATCATATGTCCCAGAAACATTCAGCCAGGGTGTGGGGGAACCACTCCAGTTTTATAGCTGCAAGACCTGTTGGGGAAATTGAATGCTGTTGGGTTGTCATGTTAACATGGCCTTTTGAGATCACTATGTGCTCCTATCACCCTACAGCACCCCAGTCTTCCACAGCTTCCAGCAACTCTGCCTGGAATCACTTCATTGGCTATGCTTGACAGAGGCTCAGTTACTACATCAATGGTGCAGATAAAGCCACCACACTGTAGCTATGCTTCTAAATGCCCTTGGGCAGATAACCTACAACCTATCTGTGAACCTCTACAGTGCAGGCCATCTCCAACATCATATGTGATTATACATAGTTCTCTGATCACAATATACAGTGTAAAATCACCATATAGTCAGACAACAGTTTCGTACAGCAATAGCATACAGACTACTGATACATAATCACTCCAAAAGCCTATCTTGGAAGCTAGTGGACTTGTATAGGGTTCAGGCTTTGTATTGCTTACCAGTAGGTTACCTACAGGAAAGATGGGACACAAGCACAGATGGGAAACATGCCTGCAACAATGCCATACCAACTTGCATGTGTCAGCCTAAGTCTTTTGAATGCTGGGCAAGGCTATTGGTGCCCCCATGGTGCCATTTTTAGGCAGGTCTCAGAGGTGACTCTCACCTCCATGAACTGCACAATAGTGGAATCAGTGAGGGTTAGGCTACTCAACACCAGAGGTAGTACTCACAACATGCACACACTCACAGCACCCCTCAGTATGGACAACATCTACATCTGTTCTGTGACTGGGACCTGTATAAGGCTCCTATAAGCACACCGGCACTACCAGTCTACAACCCATAACACACATTTCAGCCACTGAACATGGACTGGCACAGACATGGAAGGGGTGTATCCATATTCATCGGGGATACCTACACCTCCAAGTTAGTGGGGCAACATGATACCGCTGTGATCATCCATGTGCAGCTAACATCGGCCACGACTACAATGCAAACTGTGAGCTGCTACAGATAACCATCCATGAACCAGGAGCACCACGAAAACTATCTGGAGACAATGGTAAACATGATAGTCCTACCAGACACCTTGTTATTGGTCAGTGTCGGCTACCCTACACTTAACTGGATAACCTACTCAAGTATTCACTTCCAGGCCCAGTACTTCCTGGGATTTATCACCTCATATGGCCTGTATCAGTTGGTAGATGGACTAACGAGAGGTGAAAACATACTAGAAGTGGTAATCAATGACATGTGCAACAGATGCACTACAGCAGAGGTAAACCGGTCACTGTTTAGATCTGACCGTGAACTATTCACTGATGATTTCCACTCCCAACCATCTCCCCCACCCAAGGAACACACAGTGAATACCTTTCCTACAGTGAAATTCACAGTACTAATGACAGAGGTGGGAGAGTTCACAGCCCCCACGCTCAGGGATGACACTTTTCAAGATACAGACAGAATTACAAATGCACTCTATAAGCTCCTACAAAGATGTATGGGTTGTGCCATCAATGGTAAACCAGGAATCGCTACTCCTACACAAGGACACCAGTCTGCTGACCCCTGCATTATACAGGCTATACAACAGAAGTAGGACAGTAGTCCAGAACGACAGCAAATCCCAAGACATGCAGACATCCGTGACCAGTATTAGCAAGATACTTATGTTACTCATGTAATCATCCAAGGCTGACATCCACAGGTAAATAGGCAAGGATTTCGGAATATGACCATAAAGGCTTCTTTGGCTATGTCAAGGATCTAAGCAGTAACACACAGATTTGCACTGTGCTGGTGCAATATTGTACTGAATATACTGACACTACTGATATCACCAACACATGATGATACATTCGGAGCAAGCTTCACCCCTACAGGGCCCACAACAATACCCAAAACATACAGTATCCCAGACATCTGAGACATGCAGGTGGTTATGGCCCTTTCAAACACCATGACAGAGTGTCAATAGAGGCAGATGGTGTCCCAGACTGCAGTCTGGAGACACTACAAGACAAAATGACCCCCCCCCCACCTAATATAGCAATTCAACATCAGCCTCTACACAGGCTACATGGCCATTCACTGGTGCATGGCAACAGCTATTCCACTCCACCAAGGTGGTGATACAACTGGCCATGGTAACTACCACCCCATAAGCCTGAGTAGCCTGATCTGCACGGCTATGGAGCACATCCTCATCGCACTCATTAACATAGACAATGGTAACCTCCAGACACTTGACCCAACCCAGGTCAGCTTGATTGAGTGCAGACCATGCCTACTGAACTTGTTTGACATCTTACAGTCACCTAGACTTTAGGTGTGGGGTGTGGTAGTTCACACATACTACCTGGACCTCGCCAAGGGTTCTGACACCATTCCCCACTCAGGTATTATTTCTACACTAACCAGCCAGTACATACACCCATACATCACAGGTTGGTTTGCCAACAGGCTTACACACATAACCCACATGGTAAGACTAGAAGCCTCCAGGTCCAACTCTTGACCAGTCACAACTGGTGTCCCACAGGACTCAGTCCTGGGACCCCTGCTGTTTGTCATATACTTCTCAGAGGTACGGGCTAACACAGGTGGACTACAGCAGACCGTGTTTGGTGATTACTGCAGACTGGGAGCCATAACTGACAGTCCATCTGTCACAGATGTCCTTCAAGGGGCCTTACATAGACCACCACAGGGTGTCAGAGTGATGGCCTCCAGCTAAAGGCCACATACTGCATGGTCATTCCATTTTGGGAAACTACACACACACATATTAACACATGAGTGGCAGACACTATAATTCTGACGACGTAATGGGTATGTGGGGACTAGATTAGATAGTGATCTCTCCTTTGACAATCATATCTGTGTAGTAGTTAGGACATGCGTCTATGTAGGCCATCTGATTACTTAAGGGTTCGCATCTAAACAGACTGAGGTTATTTTGCCCCTTTACTTATCACTCATCAATCCCATCATCGAGTATGATAACACATTTTGGATGCACCTCAGAAGACACATCCAACAGCTGGAAGGGCCACGAACGTACCTCACCAAGAGGGACAATGCCCTCAGACATGTGTCCTATGCTGCCAGACTGCATAAACTCTTGGATTACTCAGTGGCATCTCGTTTCCTCAGAGATAATATTTGCTGGCCAACAAAGCCTTGTCCAAGTCCGGCTTAATGGATATGCTCCACCTATGGGAATCCATGTCACAGTGAGCCACATACTGTAATGAGCTACACCTTGCCACAACCATAACTGGAAGATGCTGGAGTGACAGATTCCTGTTACGGGTACTTCCCATGCTTTGGAACTACATCCCTGATTACATTATATGGAGCCCCTCACTAACACTCCAGGTAATCCTTGCAGAGTGGGTGGGGAACAGTGGATACACCCCAGGGATCCTGCAATTGGCTCTGCTCCACAGAGGGATAGTTAGTTAATCAATTGGGTGTCAACAGCAGGCACATTTTGGCTAGGCTTATGAATGGCCTCGGGCAGTTAGGCATGTACCTACCTCTGTACTTATGAACCTATACATACAGTATCGACACATGCTGATAGCTTAATTTACTGTTCGGGTATTGACTTACCTTGTGCCAATGGCAGTTGTGTGTACAATAGTTGAGGGCTGCCTATGTAGGATGCACACAGTAGACCACCTATACATGATAATATACAGGTGGTCGTGTGTGTGTGCCATCCATGTTTACTGTGTGTGCAGGTGGAGAAGGGTGTCAGTACGTAGGTGTCTACACTGTCAGTGTGTGTGCTATACATTCCCTCTTTGCCAAAGCATGGGCATACAGGGCATGCCTCCGTCTGCCTACTGGGGCTGGCACAGGGTGTTCATGGTCTGAGTTCCTCTGTGCCTGTGGGGCCCTTGGCAATGGTGGTGGGCTGTGAGGGCCTTCACCATTCTGTACCTGCTGCAGCTGTTTCCGCAGGATCATATTGTGTAGCATGGCACATACTATGAAGATGTGGGCACATGTGCCTGGAGAGTACTGCAAGGCTCCACCAGATATGTCCAAGTAATGGAACCGTGATTTCAGCATCCCAAACACACGCTCTATGATGATTCTGGTTTGTGCGTGCGCCTCATTATGGCGTTATTGCATGGATGTGTGTGCAATTCTGATGGGAGTCATCACCCACAGTTCCAGTACATAGCCAGCATCCCCCACCAGGTGGCCATATAGGATGCCGTCCCTGGCAAATACCTGATACAGCTGTGAGGCATGCCAGATGTGAGAGTTGTGATAGCTTACACGGCTGCCAGCACACACATCCATGATAATGCCCTGGGCATTGCACATGACTTGGCAGGTGATGGAGGGGTATCCCTTGCGGTTTATGTAGTGCCTACCCTGCTCATCGGGTGGTGACTTGATGTGTATGTGCGTGCAGTCTATTGCACCCAGTACCTTCGGGTAGTCTGCCATATGGTGGAAGAGACACATATTGCTGGCCAACTCTTCCTGCATTCGGGGGAAGTATATGTGTTCATTGGCATGTGGTAACATGGCATCCAGGAACTGGTGGAGTACTCTCGATGCTGATGCCTGTGAGATGCCCAATATATCCCCAGTTGGCCTTTGAAAGGTACCTGTGGCTAGTATTCTCAAGCTTACACATACCTTCCTGTCCATTGGGATGGGTTCCCCTCTGTTATTTCTGGCTCTGAGGTGTGGCCGACACAGCTCAACAAGTTGCTGAATGGTGTCCCTGTCCACCCTGTAACACTCTACTATCTCCAGATCATGTAGCCCCTGGCAGGTTATCCTGGGTCTGAACACTCTTATTCTCCTCCGGTGCCTGAGATGATTGTCAGCATCATCCTCCACACCACCGTCAGTCTCCAACACATGCTGGTGAATCATAGCTATGGCAGCCCCTAACATGTACATATTAAAATTTCCCCATCTGTTTACACCAATGGTGCAGAGTGTCTGGGAATACACAAGTGTGTGTGAGGTGCTTTCACACTTTATACTATTGTGCAGTGGATGTTGCTGGTGTAATTGGGTGTGTATGTGCAATTCCAGCTGTAGGGTATCTTAATTATGGGTTTTACAGAAGGTACTGCTATTGTGGGGCCTTTGGTTTTGAATTAAGCTTGGCTGCCATGATTCATCTATTGCCCTTTACTTCACTTTTCAACCCGATTCCCCTCCCATTGTCAGGCATGCATCCAGCTGGCTGCTTTCTTGTTTTGTACTTTCCCAACCCAGGCTTGTGTAGCAAAATGTGTTATGTAGCTGATCTATTGCAGGCTTGCTTTGTTCTGCTGTGACAGTTCTCTTCTTTTTGCAGTACGGCACCCCCCCTTTCCTGCTCTGCAGATAGCTGCTAGCAGCCTTGTTAGCAGTTGTCAATTGCCCACTATGGGTTCCTAGGTGTTAATTACTCATTTGTACTCCAATTACCATGCTGCAGCCTTTCCTTATTGTCTTCTTGTATCTTTCCTGTTTTAGCTGTGGTGCATGCTGCGCACAGCCGTTTACCAGGTTTTGAGCGTGTTTTCATCCACGTTCACATGCACTTTCGGTTACCTTGTGTGCTCTCAGCTAAGCAAAGCTATGGCTACTTACACACCCCTATCCTGTGGCTTTGCTTAGCAACAGGCAAGCCAGATTAGCAATGCTCCAATGTGCTTACAGCTAAGGTGGTGCACCCCTATGTTGATGTCATCTTTATCTCCAGACCACACCTCGGTGTTGTACCACTACGCTGTGACATACATCCTTACGCCAGCGGGGATTTTGTGATTCAGTATTACTTGTCTCATTTGCATGGCACTGACTACTAATTCCTAGTTACTGCACAGAACACTGTCACAGACTCTTAGCAACCCTTGCACCATGGTTGTGGTGTAGCATGCGTGCCTTTGACTATTATGGGGAATTCATCAAATGTGTTATATTGCAGTTTTATTACATACAAATATATTTTCATTGTGATCCTGGTTGTGCACCGATGCACTGCGATTTTACTTTGCGTTAGTGTGGCCATGACATTAAATGTTCTTTTTTATGTGTTGTGCATGTTTTTTATGTCAGTGGCTATATATTTAGCCATTGGCATATATTAAAAGTATAATACGTGAGATTGGTCTGCTGTCATGGCTCTGATTTTATGTTTGAAAAAATGTCAACCATTTTTTCGGTTTATATTTCTGCATGCTTATGCTACGCCTGCACCACTTCATGAATCGCTATATACCTTCATTTGCATACCACACTGGTGTGCATGGGGTAATTAACATACATGTGGCATACGCAGGTAGTGCACATGGAATCAGCTCGTACCTGAATCGCTCGTTGGCCATATTTGGTGTTAGATCGCCGACGCTACGTCTGCGTCTGGCGCAAGCTTCATGAATCCCGGGGATTATCTTTTTCAATAAAAAAAAAATTATAACATCAATCTACAAAACAATTATAAATCATTTCTGCATCAGAATTCAGTAAATAAATATATATCATACACTCAATTTGTCTTAACTTGCTATATCATTTATTTTCTCAAACAAAATTTTCAAAGGAGGCAGAATGGAATAAATCAAATAGACAGCTGACTTGTGAGAGTATATTATTGAATTATTTTACTTATTTACTTGTTAAAATGCAAATATTAATGAAAATACAAGCATGACAACACAAAAGCATAATTCAAAGGAAATGCATTTGCTTAATCATGGGGATAAAACTTTTAGTTATGTACTTACCATAACTTTAGATGTATGGGATCCATCTCGCCTACATTCTCTACAGATGGGTTCGGAGCCGATCCTCGGCTCCGACTCAGCCGCTATACAATAGAACGCAGTCTCTTATTGGCTGAGTTACCTCATATCCCAGGATGCACCACTACCACTTCCCCAGATCTTGTTTGTCCGCACTCATGCTCACAGAAACATACTATTGTTATAACATTCTCAGGTCTTCAAGAGAGGAAAGAAGTTCAATTTCGGATCGTCCGGTCTCTCCTGGTCTACGAGGCAGGGGGAAGGAGGGTGGGTTATTAGGAATGTAGGCGAGATGGATCCCATACATCTAAAGTTATGGTAAGTACATAACTAAAAGATGTAATGTGATCCTATCTCGCCTACATTCTCTACAGATGGGACAGCGTCCTAGCACCTAATTCCTGGGTGGCTCACTGGAAAACACTCCTGAGAACTGTGGAACCGAAGGAAGCTTGACCCCTGGATGCCACATCTAATTTGTAGTGAGAAATAAAGGTGTGTGAAGATGACCACGTGGCAGCCGCACAAATGTCACTAATAGAGAGCTTGGAATGAAAAGCTGCCGAAGTGGCCATAGCCCTAGTAGAATGAGCTTTCACTGGAACTATAAGTTCCTTATTTGAGATGAGATAAATATGATTGATACAGTCCCTGATCCACTTGGCAATAGTGACTTTTGTGACGGCTTTGCCTAATCTATTATCCGAAAAGGACACAAACAGTTGATCTGATTTTCGTGCTTTGTGTGTCCTATCCAAATAGAAATGTAATTGTCTGTGTACATCCAAGCTGTGAAAAGTATATTCAGCTCTATTTGAATACTTAGGGAAGAAGACCGGTAGTTCTAGTGATTGTTGTAAACAAAAGTTAGAACAAACCTTTGGTATAAAAGATGGGTTTGGTCTAAGAGATACTCTATCCTTGTGAAATACCAAGTATGATGGTTTAACACATAGGGCTTGAAGTTCTGAAACTCGTCTGGCTGATGTAATAGCAACTAGAAGGGCAGTCTTCCAAGAAAGGAATTTTAGATCACAGGTTGCTGCCGGCTCAAAGGGAGATGAGGTTAATGCACCTAATACCACGTTAAGGTCCCACGGAGGTGCAGGTTGAGATATAGGGGGTTGTAGAAGCCAAGCTCCTTTAATAAAGGCTTTGCACAACTTGTTGCTCATTAAAGGAGGTTCCACACTCTCATGAAAATTGGAAATAGCCGCCAATTGCACTTTGATGGTAGACACTGAGCAACCTTGGTTGAATAGGGAAGCTAAAAACTTCAGTACTTCTGACACCGAGGCTGTCATTGGGTCTAATCCTCGGAGTTGGGCCCAAATAGCAAACCTCTTCCATTTATTGCTATATATCTTTTTTGTAGAAGTCTTGTGGGCCGAAGACAAGATGTGCATGACTTCAGGGGCGAAAGGATGGCTCCTAACTATGGTTGGAAGAGGAGTAGCCAGGCTGCTAACTTCAATGAATGGAGGGACTGATGGAGCTGTCCTGACTGATGCGTCAAAAGGTCCGGAACTTGGTCCAGGAACCAAGGACCCTCCAATGCATATCTGTGAAGAAAGGGGAACCAGACTTGTCAAGGCCAGTATGGGGCGATTAATATCATTTTGCTTCCCAAGCGAATCGCCTTCTGAATCACCTTGGGGAGAAGGGGAACCGGTGGAAAAGCATATAGCAGACCGGAGGGTCAAACGTGGACTAGAGCGTCCTTGGGGATCTCCCCCGGAACTGGGGTGAGAGTGAAGAAGTGCTGGCATTTCGTGTTGAGGGGACTTGCGAAGAGATCGCAACAAGGAACTCCCCATCTCGTGAAAATCTGCGCTACCACTCTGTCGTTCAGGGACCACTCGTGAGGGGAGAAAATAGTTCTGCTCAGTATGTCGGCTATCACGTTGGATTTCCCCGGAATGTGCGTTGCCACTAGGAAACGCTTGGTAGCAATCGCCCAATCCCATACTTTCATGGCTTCTCTGCAAAGGGGGTAGGACCTGGTCCCTCCTTGCTTGTTTAAGTACCAGACTACCGACATGTTGTCGGACTGAATGGCAATCGTACCCTGGGGGAGGTGATCGTGCAGTGCTTGCAACACTAAAAGCACCGCCCTCATCTCCAGGATATTGATGTGGAGAAGACTCTCGTCGGAGTGCCACGTGCCTTGGACCGACCTGTCCAGATAATGCCCCCCCCCCACCCTGTCTGGGAGGCGTCCGTAGTCATCGTGGCAGAGGGGAGTGGGAGAACGAAGGGTCGCCCTAGATTCAGGTTGGAGGAGAGAAGCCACCAACGAAGATCCTGTTTGCACGTGTCTGTGATCAATATGTGGTGACTGAGGGGAAGGTCTTGATAAGACCACTGGACTGATAGGAGCCACTGGAGTATCCTCATGTGCAACCTTGCCAAGGGGACCAGAAGAATGGTGGCTGCCATGGAGCCCAACAGCTGTAGGACCATTCTCGCTGGAGCACGACATCTGAGGAGCAATGCCTGAACCTGAAGCTGGAGCGTCGCTATCCTTTCCGCAGGGAGATAGACTCGCATCTGCCTTGAGTCTCTTTCTGCATCAATAAACAGAATACGCTGAGAGGGCAGCAAAACAGATTTTGACCAATTGAAGGTGATTCCTAAGGAGTTGCCTAGTGAGATAGTGGCTGCTAGGTTTTCCAAGAGTAGATGCCTGGAGGTGGCAGTTAGGAGCCAGTCGTCTAGGTATGGAAACACCTGAAATCCTAGACTTCTCAGGTGAGCAGTCACCACCGCCAAACATTTGGTGAACACCCTGGGGGCTGTGGTGAGACCAAAGGGCAGTGCTCGGAACTGGAAATGACTGTCTCCTAGGCTGAAGCGTAAGTGTCTCCTCGATGCCTGAGCTATCAGAATGTGATAGTAGGCGTCTTTGAGATCTATGGAGCACATCCAAACACCTTTCTCCAAAAGCGGAAGAATGGATTGCAAAGTGACCATCCGGAATTTGGACTTTTTCCCAAATCGGTTTAGTTTGCTGAGATCCAAAATGGGTCTCAAGTCCCCGGTCTTTTTTGGCACCAAAAAGAATCTTGAGTAAGTCCCTGATCTGGCCTGGTCTGCGGGGACAGGTTGGATGACCCCTTTTTGAAGCAGCTTTGATATTTCGTTGGCTGCATGATCCCGTTGACTGGGTGGCGGGTCCGGGATTCTTTGGACTGGTGGAGGGGGTTGAGAAAAGGGAATGGTGTAACCTCCGGCGATGATTCGAAGCACCCATTGGTCCTGAGTAATATTTTCCCAGGCCTTTAGGTGTCTCGAAAAATGACCCCCGACTGGCTCCGGAGCTGCACAGTTGGGTACTCCTTCAGGGATGCTGGAAGGAGGAGGAGCCATGAAAGGACTCGCGGTCTCCAGTGTTGCGGGGGCCTCCGCCGCCTCTGGGACGGCGTCTCCCTGAAAAATTTCCCCCTCCTCTGCCTCTAGAAGGGGAATCGCTCTGCTGCGATGAGTAAGACTTTTGAGACTTACGGAACCACATTTTCCCTCCTCTTCGAACCTTGGGATAAGGTCTGAAGGGAGTGGAAAACCAGGCTCCTACGGCAGTTAAAGTCTTACCCTCCTGTTCGCAGCGAGTCAATGTGTCCTTTACCTTGGGTCCAAACAGTGAGGACCCATCAAAGGGGGCGTCGGCAAAGGAAGACTTAAAGGCCTCTGCAAAGTGACACAGGCATAGCCAGGCTTGTCTCCGTAGAGCAACACCTGTTCCAGCCGCTCTGCTTGCTCCTTCGGCCGCATAAGAAATGAGCCTCATGGACGAGTTAGATAATGAAGACAGGGTAGCCAACTGGGAGTTAACCGTCTGGGTCAACTGCTCAGGTAAGTTACCAGAGAGGGTATCTGAAAGCTCCTTGATTAGATCCCTCTGTAGTCTGGTGAAATGTGTCAGGTAATTCAGAGACCTTAATGTAAAGGCCGCTGAAGAAAGGGTACGCTTGCCGTACCAATCCATGCTCCTAGACTCTTTATTAGGAGGATGGACGGACGTCGAAGCCTCTGCCACATCTTGTTGGGTGGCAGATGCCACCACCATAGCATCTACAGCCACGCCCTTCGATAGAAAGTCCTTATCCGGGGGAGCCGAAAGGAATTTATTGCGGCGAGCTGGCACCGGTTCAACAGAATCCGGGTGGTCCCATGCCCTTCGAAAGATCAAATCCAGCTCATCGAAGGGCGGAGACACCCAGGAGGCGGAGGGCTGAGCCCCAAAGGCCTTGAGGAAAACCGACACCTCAGCAGAAGGGGGTTTGGACTTCCAGTCGCCTCGTTGCTTGAGGATCTCCAAGATGTCCGCAAAGGAGACATCTTCCGAGGATGACTTTGGGGACCCCTCTGCATCATCGAGGTTGGTATCCGAGGTGAGAGACTCATCAGGGGAGTCGACGTGTTTCCTCTTACACTGTTTCTTCCTGGGAGGTTCCTCCAAAAGTGTGTCGGAGGGACCTCCAGGAAGAAGGGAACCCCCAATGGGGGTAACCTCAGGCCCAGGGGCCCCACTGTCGTGAGGCAGGGGGATTGCAAAGGCGCCAGTCTCCATGCCCAGGGAAGGTGGTGGTGAAATGGTAGAAGTGGCCACAGAGGATTTGGCCAAGGCACTCCTCATGGCCTCGAAGGCTGGACCCCCAGAGTCCTGGGATGGTTCAACCCCCGAGGCCACAACGGCAGTCGGAACCCCTGCAGCCGACGCACCGAGAGGGAGGCACGGAACCGAAAGGATCGGGCCCGAAGCGTCCCCCCGGGGCCGACAGAGGAGGTCCGCGTACCGAACCCCGACCCAAGGGACGGGGTTGGAGTTAGAATCGGAACCGACCCGATAACCTACACCGGTTCCACCAACACTGACTCCAACGGCGCCGAAGCTGTTGGAGGAGGAATCGATGTAGCAGGATGGGAGATCGGCTCCAGAGCCAACTGGGCTGGAGCCGAGATCAACTTTGCAAAGACTGGAGACTGAAAAAGCCTTTGAAGCACCCTGTCTAAGTCCGAATCGGACATCCTCGATGACCGAGAAGAGACCGACCGGGTCTGAGTCGACTTCTCCGCCGGCTCCGAAAGACTGGGGGACCGGCTCCGTAATGGTTCGAGAAGTATCGGCGCCGAGGGAGACTCCACTACAACTGCAATTTCCCTCGGAGCCAATGTGGACTTCGGCACCGAAGGGGAAGAGTCTGAGCGGGCAACCCCCATCGGTTCCGAAGGCAGTGGAGCCGATGGAGATGACTCGTCTCTCGACGCCCAAGCTCTCGACTCCGAAACCAGAGGAGTCGAAGCTGGAGACATCGAGGCAGACCGTTCCGCCCTCGGCTCCGAAGTCCGTGGAGCTGATGGAGAAGCCTGCCGAGACTTTTTTGCTGCCGGATCCGACGGGCTGGTCAGAGCCGAAGACTTTTTCTTCCTCGAAGGTGAAGAAGAAGATAGGGCTTCCTCAAAGGAAGGGGTAATAAGCCCTTTCAAGATCAACTTATTTTTCCTCTCTTGGAGGACGCGAGAGGAAAAAGCGTGGCAAACGCTACAGGACTCCTGAAGATGCTTCGGGCCCAAACAGTAGACACATAAAGAATGGTCATCCGTAATGGACATTTTATAACTACATTTAGAATACTTTTTAAAACCTGATGGTCTATGCTCTTTAGACATGGTTATATAAACAATAAACACCGACTACCAAAAAAAAGTTAGCACAAAGACAACCTAGACTCTAACTAAAACGCCTAGGATAGGGCTAGGCCCCTCTAACTTAAACGGGACCGTTAATTACCAGAAAAAAACACAATTTACCACAAGAAAATATCAAAAACCAATCACACAACAACAAATAGCTGTTAAAACAGCTTTTGGGTAAGTTTTGACAAAAATTCAGACAGAAAGATTTCTGACTAAAGATACTTAGCTCAGCCAAGTCCGAGACCACGTCTATTCTGAAAAGCGGCAAACGAGATCTGGGGAAGTGGTAGTGGTGCATCCTGGGATATGAGGTAACTCAGCCAATAAGAGACTGCGTTCTATTGTATAGCGGCCGAGTCGGAGCTGAGGATCGGCTCCGAACCCATCTGTAGAGAATGTAGGCGAGATAGGATCACATTACATCCTGACTTTGTCCCAGATGAGGAAAGTTAAGTTAGCAGAATGGATACCTACTGGGGCTGGCATGCCACAGAGAAGCATGACATGGATGTGCCTGCTTGTTGATCTTTGGGGAAGGGTAGAATGATGCGACAATCGAGTCGGCCATTCCTTGTACTTCACTCAAGACAAAAATGCAGAATGGAGTCCATGGACTAGACAATGTGAGAAGGTTTTGGCTAACATCCTTGCTTAGGGACAGGGTAAGGTCACTTGCTCACACCTAAGTGCAGGCACTGTTGTCTAAAAATGATATCTGCACATAGTTGGTAGGGACACTTGGCTGTAGTATGACAGCCCAATTTTCTCTACACATCTCCCAACTTAAAGGGGTTCGTATGCCCCAGTGACCAAGTCTTCTTGTCCAAATGGATGGGACCCCCCATGAAGGGATATGCTTGGGTGTTCCTTGAAGCAATGGAGGCAGGGAAGGAAGGAACTATAGAAGTAGCAAGGGATATGAAATTATGAAATCATAAATTAGCTGTCCAAACCACAAAACGATAGAGAGAGAAAAGAAAGACTATAACACATAAGACTTAAGTCTTCAGTGGGATTCCTAATGTATCGCAGTTACATAGTGGAGAGGCTCTATCATTCAGTAACATTATGCTGATCCTTGTTTTTACAGAGAAGACTTCAGACACTGTGCCAGAACTGTTTGGCTGTAAAGAGACTGGTACACCACATTTAGGTAATGGGATTCAGAAGGAGTGCTCTAACAGCTAAACCATCAGCTTCTGCTAGACCATCTTCTTATCCACAAGGTCTACGTAACACACCTTAATTTCTCCCACATGAATATTGACACATGTTTGGGGCTGGTGTGAATATCATTTTCCTGGGGAGGTGTCATACTGGTGCTGCTGGTCTTCCCAGGGCCTATCCCATGTAAGTAATCATTCCACCTCAGGTGTCAGCTTATATGGAGCTCTATGGTGATTCATGCGCAGATCACTGTACCTCACCCGGGAGCACAGCCCCACCCAGTGAAAACACACACCCCCACATATTACTGGCTTGCATTAGGGATTGTTTGGCAAAGTGTATTCAAGTGCTCTCCCTCCCAACAGGATGGTTATGCCATCTTTCCTCCCTGTGCCATCAAGTGCCAAACTGCTAAAAATTCCACTGTGCTACTGGCATAGTGTGGAAACAGCCCATGTTAATAAAGTTAGCTATGTATTGCTAAGGTTATGGCATCCAGGTCCAGGGATGTGATCATTCCCTTGCAATCCACATTCATCACGCCAATTATTGAGTATATTGCCACATTCAATATGTAGTTATCCAAACATTTGACAAAACATGAATGCTCACAATACTTTCTTACAAAAAAAATCAAGGGTCTAAGTCTTAGAAACTATGTGAGCTTTCTCAGAGCCTTATCATACAGGATCCTGTGGGGTGATTAGTACCTCATGTTCATAGCCTCAACAGACCTTATCCTTTCACATGTATTGCACTGTCAATTGTTGAGTAGGGGCATAAACAGCCAATCAAGACACTTCAATCTCTTTTGCTACATAAATGACATGTTGTAGGGACAGATATGTATCACAGAGAATACCTTTTCTTTGGAATCTCCTTTCTTTCCATATAATGCAAAGTATGTCTCTTACACTATTCAGACATAATCTAGATGAACAGAAGGGTGACTGCAAATTAATCCCCAGTTTAAGATCCTCACCCCTCATGAATAGGGGCAACATGCAGATATTTTGCTTGTCTCTGGGTTAGTTGTAGTTAAAATATATGTACTAAAGCCTTCATGTGAATGTATGGCTAGGTTTCTAAACATCCTCATGGATCAATAGTCTAGTACGTACCTAGGAGACTACAGACCTATGAACATATGAACCACTGCATAATTTTGATGATTGCAGAGGCTACTAAATTCTCAAGGTAATCCCTAAGCAAATGCTAACCTCACAGCTTCACCTGCTTGTCAGCACTGGTACTTCATATTCTTAGACTTCCTTCATTACCAGTGCCCCACCTGTATGTCAGCACTGGCACTTCATACAATTCAGTTTCCTTCATTACCAGTGTTCTACCTGTATGTCAGCACTGGCACTTCATACAATTCAGTTTCCTTCATTACCAGTGCCCCACCTGTATGTCAGCACTGGCACTTCATACAATTCAGTTTCCTTCATTACCAGTGCTCTACCTGTATGTCAGCACTGGCACTTCATACAATTCAGTTTCCTTCATTACCAGTGCTCTACCAGTATGCCAGCACTGGTACTTCATACAATTCAATTTCCTTCATTACCAGTGCCCCACCTGTATGTTAGCATTGGTTCTTCATATACATAGATTTCCTTCATTAGTAGTATACCATCTGTATGTCAGCATTGATATTTCTTACAATTCAGTTTCCTTCATTACCAGTGCCCCACCTGTATGTTAGCATTGGTTCTTCATATACATAGATTATCTTCATTAGCAGTATACCATCTGTATGTCAGCATTGATACTTCATAGGTTCATAGGAGATTAATAGGCTAATGGCTTAAGAGCTTTTACAAGCCTAGCCAATATAAACAAATTTTTCCCAATATATGGTGCCTAGGGGGAAAGAGGATGGCATGGATTCGTGACTATGCCTTGAGTATCTTACAGACTGCCCCTGTCCATAGGGAACACAGGCACTACCTCAGATGTGAATTTACAATTTCTCATCCATTGACCCAAACTGTGATTACAGAGGTACAGGGAATGGCCCTGATTAATATGAATAGGATGCCTGTTCCAAAGAAAGGGCAATCTCTGAGACACGTATCTGTCTCTCCAGCTTGTTTTGTTTGAGTCCCAGACTAAGTTTACATCCCTAGAACAGGTAAGCCTCATGCTGCTTAACTTGTGCATGTGTAGCAGCTCCATTCAGGCTGGATTTGTGAGTGCCTTGTAGGTCAGGCATAGGTAACCCATTAATAATCAGTAGAAGACATAGTAAAGGGATAAGACTTTTAATCTATCCATATAGGACATGTTGTTCTTAGCCTTATTTTCTATGTAAGAAACCTCTGAGGTCACTCCTGCTGCTGTAAGTGCCTAGTCAAGTACATTTAAAATGCTAAGTTGTACTCAATTATTGGTTTAATGAGGGTCTCCCTACTTCAGTAATCTTACTGGATCTATCAAAGGCTTTTGACACAGTTTCACATACCAAAGTGCTAAACCAACTAGCAAATCTAGGATACTCCCTAAGGTCTCTTACTTGGTTCTCCTCTTACCTAAACAATATGGAACAATCAGTCAGATGGCATAATGAACAATCAGAATGTCAGGCAAACAATATAGCAGTCCCACAAGGATCCATTCTAGGACCCCTACTCTTTAATACGCTCATCAACGATCTTCACAAAGCTTCCCAACAAGATAGACTCATCCAATACGCTGATAGTCATCATCAACCTCCAATAATTTCTCAAACGTCCTAACAGTCACACAAAATACATTCACGACCACAGCGTCCTGTCCAATTAATGCACAACTATTGTTCAATCCCCCAAAAAACAAACTTTTAATTTTCTTTACAAAACCACCAGATATAGATTTAAAAATCTTTTCACAAGATAACACAGAAATTGAAATTGTGAAGATGGCAAAATTATAAGTCATAACAATTGATGATAAACTCACCTTTGAGTCACTTATTCTCAACACAATAAAGAAAACTCACTTCAAACTAGGCAAACTTTAGCTTTATAAACTCTAACTAGACAACCACACCAACATAAAATTTGCCAGTACCTTAACTATCCCTTTTCTCTTATATGGAATTGCCATTTTTACTAACCTTCACTCATCTCTTAGCAATAAACTACAATCCTTCTGTTATAAAATTTGCCTCAGGGAAGCCTAACTGCTCACACCATTGCCAAGGAATTTCAGAATTGAACTGGTTTGAATTTTTCCACTACCTCAGTTATACACAGCTGACTCTAGCCCACAGACTAATTTTTAAACCCAACACCTGCCCAGCAGTCCGCTCCATCCTCCAGACATATTCATCCTGAACTCTTAGATCCTCCAACAAACAGCTTTTAAATTTAACCAAAACCAACAAAAGAGCTGGACAAAGTCTATACTCCCATAGCATTGCTAAACTATGGAATACCTTATCCCTCCCACATAACTCAAACTGACTGTTTAACAACCTTAAAATAAGCATTAAAAAGCCATTACCTCAATAACCCCTTTTGTCCCTGCAAAACAAACAATAAGCCACTTTAAACCTGTCCCTTACTTAATGTATGTGAAATATCATAAATCATATTCGATAGTGGATGGCAACTAAATTTCTGTCTTGTACATTGCTGTGCATTTTTTTGCATTAGTATAAACTTTGAATTGTACTGTTATATTTTTCTACATTTTAATGCATGTAAAGTAATATGCTACTTCTATTTCTGTGAAATGTCATTTTTTGTTAAATTTGTGTACTCTGTATTCATTTTTTATGGAGCTTTTCTCCCCAGGTCTCCACTGAAAATTGGTTTCTGACCCAATGGACTTTCCTGGTCAACAAATGTCAATAAATAAATAAATTAAGTACAATAGGGCTATAATTTCCTTGGATCTGGATGCCATACCTTTTCTTATAAGTTGTGCCACATAAAAGGACTTCCTCACCACTGTGGACACATGGCAGTCAAAGATCAGACTACTATCTAAAAAAACCTTAAAACTAACTGAAGGTACAAACAATAAACTCGGTAAAGAAAAATTGTGCCCAAAGACTCAAAAACATCCACCAGAAGCTAGTTTAGTTTAGTACTTTCATTTGTTTAATGTATGAACTTTTTCAGAACAAGAAGACAAACTAAGCAGCAAATAGACAAAAATATGTAAAAAACATTAAATGACTAACCAATAAAAATG
This sequence comes from Protopterus annectens, assembly GCF_019279795.1. Lineage (NCBI taxonomy): Eukaryota > Metazoa > Chordata > Ceratodontiformes > Protopteridae > Protopterus > Protopterus annectens. The sequence continues at coordinate 508,644,650 of NC_056741.1, read as the reverse complement.
AAGAATCAATAAAAACCCTAAATATAAATCATTTAAATACATAAACATCCAATAAAAACAGTACAATAATGATTAAATAACTCCATTTGTAAGCAAATATTTAATGTTAATGACTTCATTCAAGCCTAGTATATGGCCAGCGCTTAAAGCAATCTTCTATTTTAATTCTTTTATCTCTAAAGCAGTGTTAAAATTATCAATGAAAAGCATAGGGTCTACACTATCTAAAACAGAAAAAAAATTACATTCACTAGCATGTTTGGACAGTGTATTAGTAAAGTCAATTTTTTAATGGCAGCCCAGTGTTCATAAATTCTTTTGTATAGTGCTCTAACTGTTTTTCTCACATAGTAACTTTCACAGTTCGAACAGTTGGCTAAATAAGCCACCCTTGCACTTTTGCAACTAAATCTTCTTTTGCTCATGACAGTTTTCTGTAGATGTTTAAACTAAATACTCTGTACTGAATTAACAAATGTACATTTAGCTTATTCAAACATTTTAGATGCTCATGAGTTCTCTCCTCTCAATATTGGTATGGATGGGGTCCAGCGAGGAGAATGAGAGGAGCCAATTCCAATCTGACTGTTAATCAGACCCAAATGAGTACTGAAGAATTCAGTTTGGCTTCACCTTTCCAGATGCATTCACAAAGAATGAACACGAGAACAGGTGGGTTAAGAGGAGTTAAAATGAATGGACCCAAAGAATGAACATGAGAACAGGCGGGTTAAGAGGAGTTAAAATGAATGGACCCAAAAAGAGGGAGAGGGGACGAAAAAAGGTAGTTTCTCATTGTCAATTGTATAATTTAACTAATCTTGTTTTAACTTTAGAGCAAACGTGTTTTAGGAAAAGAGTTTTCATTTATCCCATCTAGAAGAGGTAAAATTGTCAATTTAGTTTTAGATCTTTAGCTCTAAGTCAGAGAATTAAATTGAAAATTTATTCTAGATAGAATTAAGAAATGTATACATTAAACGAATGAAAGTGTTAAACTAAACTTGCTTTGAATGGGTGTTTTTGAGTTTCTGGGCACAATTTTTGTTTATCAGGCTGCTATCTATCTGTGCACCTAGATATCTTACCTCTGAGTCTACTCTTAGAGGTATGCTATTGATGTTGTAATTTGCATGTGTATTTGATTTCCCAAAGGGTATGATAATTCATTTTTTCACATTTCTTTTTAAACCATGGTCCTGTCATCAATCATTTGCTTGTCTAGACCCTCCTGAACGATATCTACATTATTGAAGGATTCAATGATTGCCCCCAGCTTGCAGTTGTCAGCAATATTACCTATGTCATTACTGATCAGGTCCATGATTATTCATTTCATGGTCTTACATATAAGACTGATCAGTAATTTGCCTGGTCAGTAGATGGTCTTCCTTTATGCAGAGGAATGACTGTTGCTATCCTCCATTCCATTCAGGACAAAGCCAGTCCAGAGGCTGTGGTTAAACAGAGATCTTCATTGTCTTGAAAAGTCCTGATTTAATCTGTTTAAGAGGCAATGTGGTATATCATTAGACTCCACTGAAGCCATGATTTTAGCTTTAAAGATCACAGTGACAGCCTGTTCTTTGGTGATAATTGGCGATGTAGTGTTGGAAGGTATTTTTTTCGGAGAACTGGGGTTGATAGGGAGGTGAAATTTGAGCTGAATTGTCAGCCAGCAGACTTGCTATATTTTCTAGATGAGTATAGGTGATGTTAACTACAACTAATTCCACAAATTGTTGGGTGTTGCCCTTCAAACTGCAGATTTAACAGAAAAATGCCTTACAGTTATCTTTAGCTGTGGAGGCTATTTTTCTGTCAAAGTTGGCTTTCAGAGACTTGAGTAGTTACCTAATTCACTTGTTTAGACTAACAAGAGAAATGTTGCTCTATTGTGCACATTCCCTCTTACTTCTCAACAGGACTTTGCTTCTTTTGTTGTACAACCTATAATACCAGGAGTCCACCAGGGTGGCTTGTTTTTGGAGTTTGACCTGGGTTTATTTCAGTCTGGTACTGCTGTTTCTATGCATTGTTTGTATAGTCATGTAGGGTATTTGTGTATACCTCTGCACAGGTTTTTGTTTTCTGGATTTGGCAGAATATGGAAACTAGCTATGCCATCCCTTAATAGGTGATAATTTACCTTAGATAAGTTCTTAAAGTTTTTGGGGTTAGGTGGGGTGACTGATTTTACTTTTATTTCAAGGGAGACCACTTTCTGATCTGATATTACCAGTGCGGACATCACACTGGGGGAGGAGGGAGGTACAGCACTCCCATTTGTGTGAGTATCAGATCTAAGATATTTGTTCCCCTAGTGGGAGTGCAGACTAGCTTCTACAGTGCATTTGAATTTACAAAGTCAAGAAATGGTTGGGTCTGTATGTTAGGGGTTATGTATGCCTCCCAATTAATGGAGGGGTAGTTGAAATCACCCATGAGTATGGTATTGGGTTGGATGGGGCTAGATGGTGAGTGATTTTAGTAACTTCAGATATGATGCTTGGGAATTGGTTCATAGTGGGGGACCTGTAGCTAGCAAGAATATGGTATTGGATTTTTCCCATAATTAGTTGGACATGGAGTATTTCACGCATGTCATATTCTTTGACCAGCCTTGAGGCGTGCTTATCCTTTATGTACATAGATACATCTCCACCTCCTTTTACTCTTTCATATTCAGTGGTTGGTCAGAACATATGAAAGGCATTACAGCCATGCACTCCCAGAATGCTTTCCATGGCTTTGAACCATGTTTCATTAGCTGCAGAAATGGCAGCATTCTCCAGGGTGAGGAGAGCTTCCAGTGAGTGCAGTTTCTTGTTGAGACTCTAGCATTAGGCAATAACACCTTTAACTTGTTCTGAGCAGCATTTGTTTATGATGGAAGGTTTGTCTGTTTAGCAATACCTAAAAGAGGCACTATAGGGGTGGATAATGTTTTGGCCATTATCTGAAATTCTAGAGGTAATAAGTGAAGACCATCCCTGGCAAAGCAGCATGCCTGGCAACCATGTCCTCCCAGGCTGACAAGTATTGGACCCCTTTGGAATGACACCAGTAGCTAATCCAACTTTAAAAGTTGTGATCATTTTCTGCTGGTATTGTGGCATCATCTTTGGAGCTCAATACTAGGCTCATATCTGCCTGTAAAATGTATTCTGAGAGCTCAATCCTGTGTCTCTCTCTTTATATAGACCAAAGGGGTAAGTCTCAGGTCATTCACATCCACATGGACTATGACTGAGTCATACTGGTATTTAGAGGTAAGTGAACTGAGTACTTGCATGATGTGGTGGATCCTGACCCCTGACAGACAACTATCTGTAGCTTTCTCCTTATCTATCCTGGTAAGAGGAGCATCAGTGTGTCTCTTAATGAATTCTCCCATGACCAGAATATTGGGTTGAGTGTTTCACCTTATGGGCTTGATAGTTGAGACACAATGCAATGTAGCTTTATGTGTTGAGATGGGAATTCTCTTTTTTGTGTGCATATAGAGTTTCTGAGGACTGTACTTATGAGGCCTTTGAGGTTTGAGTAGGTTACATGTGAGCATCTCCACATATTTGGGCCTATGTGTGTGTAGTCCTTTGTGGGTGTGATGAGTGATGTGTGTCAGCTGCTGACAACCTGTTTGTTGCTCCTTGTGTCTATTTGTGAGAGTCTAGCCTCCAGTGTCAATGTTTAACTACATCTCTCACATACTGTATTTATCCATTTGAGAATTAAGTGATTGTCAGTGTACATAAGTCAATTGTTACATTGCTTCAAGAAGCCCATGTCCACCAAGCCAGATGCAGAGATAGCAGGAATGTGCCCATCCTGCTTGCAGGTCCTAATGTATACTTGTAAGGGATAGGAGTGCAGGGTGTTTGTAATCAGAAGAGGGAAAGGTGCTTCACTGGTATAATCTGCAGCTACCTAACCAGCAATGCTGCCCAGTAGCCAAACTGGATGCTGTCTGAGCAGCAATAGTCCTGAATGCTATAATAAGGTGAGGTATACCTAAATACTCCTAGCTAAATGCATAAATGCTGCTCACCATGCAGACTAGTTGCTCTATGAGAGATGTGGGACTGAGGTAACATCCTGAGGTATTATTATAAGGAAATTTTTAACTTTTGGTAATTGCACATATACAAGGCATGAGTAACTGCTACTGCAAGTTTTACACCACGTCCTAAGGCCGATCAGATAACCACACAATGAGCGTCCTGCCAATTCCCAGCTCAGATAGGTGAATTCAACCCTCTCCTGCCACAGGAGTACAGAGTTTGACCCTCTTAATGTCAAATGACTGGTTTGGAGACCAAATGTTAAGGAACCACAAACAGATGCCTAATACGAACTAAAAAACACTAGATACAATATATTTCAGTGCAAAATGGTAGCCTTTACTGCAGTTTGAAAATGCAACTTTAAACTTTAACAAAGTGTAAAAAACAATACATAGTATAGTAAACATTCACAGTATAATGAAAATAAGCAATATTTCCAGATGTTTGTATCTATACAAGGCAAAGGCACAGCGAGCAGCTCCATGCAAATGTGCCAAATTTATACCAGCAGTGGAAATAAGAAAACTGACTATTGACCTGTCTGACCATTAAAATGAATACACTTAGAACCCTTTTGTGCGATTCCCAACTCAGATAGACTAGATCAACACCTCCTGCCAGTAGATGAATAATCCCAATCCTCCTAATGTAAAAGCAGGTGTGAATTTGCAATTGTTTCCACAATGAAATTTTACCACAAACAAATTTAAGCTTAAGGAAAGGCAATAAATAATTGAAGATAACAGCAGTGTACTCTAATCAGCTTATAAAAATGTGATTATTCAGTAAAAGTACTCAATTTGTAGAAATGAGCCAAGAACCACTCAGTTGTGTAGAATTTATAAAGGCACTAAAAACAATATAAGCTGATGAATATGTCCTCCCACCAATAAACAACTACATGCAGGAATCTCTAGTGTGTTGCCCCTACAATACAGACCAGCCTACTATCTACTACCACAACACATAAAATCCTCTATTCTCTTGATAAAAAAATGTAGATACTTGCTTGCTAGAGTGTAAAAATACACTACTTTATCCAACAGCTAGCTAGATAATGAATTCAGGGCAAGTAAATCAGTACAACAGGCAATGATAGGCAAAATAAGCACAACGAAAGGCAAATAAATAATTCAATATATAAACATCAGTGTAGGGAGGGGGGGAGCTTATAATGCTCAATTTACAATAAAGTTCAGCAGCTCAAAAATCAGAGTTTGAAAAGCAGATCAAGAAATGGGAGGGTGGGCTAAAATAACCAGCAGGGAGTCAAAAACAGTGCTTGTAGATTTTGCTGGCCTTGAATCTTATCAGAAAAGACAAGACCACATATATTCTCTATGCATTTATGTATCACTCAAGAAACAAATTAATCAATGGGAAAAGACATGTGAAATGTGCAGCCTGGGTAATTTAAGTGTCTATCTGCCACATAGAACAAAAATTCCAGGCCAAGAAGATTTTTCAAAACAGAAAACAAAACGGAACAGGTAAACCAGAATATAACTCTATCAGTTTAAGCAACACATAGATAAAAAAAGAGATTTAATTTCCTTACCCAGCAGGGAGTTACCAACAGTGCTTGTAGTTCTTGCAGGCCTTGAGTCTTATCAGAAAGGACAAGACACCAAATATTCTCTGTGTATTTAATTATCACTCAAGAAACAAATTAACCAATGGGGGATAACTTGTGAAATTTGCAACCGAGGTAATTTAAGTGTCTATCTGCCACATGAAACAAAAACACCAGGCCAAGCAGATTTCTCAAAACAAAACACGATGGAACAGGTAAAACAGAAAGCAGCTCTATCAGTTTAAGGTGGGTATTATCTGTAGGTTTTTTGCCTTGACACACACACAAGCAGGGTTTGAGTCTCACAAGGGATAATTTGGCTAAGCTTAAAATGGCTTGCAAGGGCAGGTGGCTTAGTACTAACCTACTAACCTATGAACAGTCAAAAAAATAACAGATTTATTTTCCTCACCCAGCATGGATTTACCAACAGTGCTTGCAGTATTTGAAGGTCTTGAGTCTTATCAGTAAAGAGCACTTCATGCACTTACGACTTTCTTCATTATTAGTGCCCCACCTGTATGTCAACATTGAAATGTCATACACCTAGACTTCCTTCATTACCAGTGCCCACCTGTATGCCAGCATTGGTACTTCATACACTTAGACTCCCTTAATTAGCAGAGCTCTACCTGTTTGTCAGCATTGGTATGTCTTGCTTTTAGACTTCCTGTATAACCACAGAAGATATGCAGGTGGAGCTGCAAGTTCCTACAGGGTGGTGGTATTATGCATGTGTAACAGGGTAACTCAATGGTGACAGTTGCAATCAAGCTGTGGAGTTATTAATGTCTGCAGTACAACCTGGTTGGGCTGAGATTTCTCATTCAACCTGATATTGCTTGAAAGGTAGACTATAATAAACAGTGCTTTCACTCCACTGCAACTTAATCAAGATATTGAATTTGTGGCATTTAGTAACAAGATTAATCAGATTAATTTTGCTTACTGTTCTCTTTTTGATTTAGACCTATGAGTTTACTAAATGTGAAATAATTATTTATAACAATTTTGCAGGCTGTGAAAATGATCACAACTAAAGGGTAGTATTAGGCACAGTCTGGGCCTGAGGAGACAAGCATAGATCTTATGCCAACCTAAAGGAGAAATCTGTATACTTAAGGAAGCTAGGCTGAAGGATACACTTTTTCGTATTTGCAGCTTATCCTTCTATCACTTGAGTGTCCGAATGGTACATAGCATTAGGAGAATTCTTTTGTACTCTTTCCGGAAATTTTGATTTAGGACACCATAAACAATACCATTAAGACAATTGTTAAATGATGCAGTAAAATAACCAAATACAAACAACCATGGAGGAAATTGAAAAAATATTTTTTTTGAATTAAAGCCTTCCAGAAAGCCAGGTATGCTGAATGGACTCCAGCAAACTGCAAAAAGAACAAACACTGCAAACATGGTAAGGAAGTTACGTACTTCAGCAGGTTTCAACTTCTGTTTGTTCTCCTGTCTAACTCTATACTTTGCCTGAATAACCAAGATCCAGATCTTCGAATAACAGAAGATCACAATGGTAACTGGTATTAAGAAATGCAAAAATCCCAGTGCAATATTTAAAGAAGGATTTACTGCAAACATAAAAGCACAGAAATGTACCCTTTCATCATACTGTATAACATCACAGACTGTAATAGGTATAATCAAAATAATGCTGAACGCCCATGTCAACAATACGTAGAAGCATGTATTTCTCATATTGTACAGCTTGTCATATTTGAGGCTGTGACAGATGCAACAGTAGCGGTTCATCGCAATACCCATGATGCTGTAGACAGTTACAAGAAAGCTTAGAATGTGAATGACAGCAGAAATCTTGCACTGAAGGTCTCCCAAGATCCATTTGTTATAAAATGTAGCAATAGAAACTAAAGGGTATGTGTACACGCCAACTATCAGGTCCCCAGCTGATAAGCTAATCACAAAGACATTACCTGCAAACATTAAAATAATTCATTTTCAGAATCTGAAAATAAAATTTACAGAACTCTGTTGTGAAACATTATATTGTTTATTTCAGTGCAAAAAGTTGTATGAACACATTTTACTGATGCAAGGGAAATGTGAAAAGTACATAATATAAATTTAGCCAATCCAGTTGTAATGAAATCTACACTGACATGAGTAAGGTGACAATCTTTTCCTACACATTTGCTTCCCTTTCTCTCTATATTACATTATTTAAAACTTCTACTTATAAAATTTTAGAGAGGCAATCCATGATCATGCAATCAGAGAAAAGTAATATTATTAGCAGTGGTACAGCCTAAAATAGCAACAATAATTATAAGACTTGGATTGCTGCATAATACTCCTAAGATCCAACTTCCGATTGACAACATTTTGCTATACATTTTATTAAGGACTCATTTTGTGACACAGAGAGTCTAAATATTATCAAATAAAGCTTTGCTGACATAGCAGTATAACTGAAAAAGCATACTATTGTATGGAGAGACAGAGGTGAAGGGTAGAATGCAATTTATTCAGAAAAATTGTGTCAAATGGGGTTGAGCAAGGAGGAGGTGACAGTCAGTTGCCTATCAGGTGCCAGGATCTGCCACATAACACATGCACTCAGGTCACTCCACAACAAGTATAAATATGACTCAGTCATTGTCCATGTGGGTGTGAATGACCTGAAATGTACTTCCCTGGACTACATGAAAAGGGATGTAATGAAACTCAGATTATGTGGCTAGGCAGGTATGGCCCTATCCCTGAGCAGTATTCCACCGTCACCCAGAATGATACCATAGTATGAGCATAAAATGATTGACTTCAACAATTGGCTAAGTTTCTTGTGTCATTCTTTGACAATCTGGTATCTCACTGGATGCAGATGGTGCTGACACTGTGGCAGCAGGTATAAATGCTTTGACACATTTCTTTTGGAGCCCATACAATATAGGGATTGAATCCAAGTCTATGTGATAGTGTTAATGCAATGAAATCATTATTTATACTACACTCACTGTGTGTTCGTGTGTGCTACCTTACTGCAGCATGTTTAAGCCAATGAAAAGCCATTTACTGTCGCTTGGCATTGGTACATGATGCCAAACTCCAAACAAACACAGATGCCAGAAAGTGAAGGGTTCCATTGTTTTTTGGTTTACTTCTGTGTGTTGTGTGTTTTGACCAGATTAAAGGTGTTAAAATGTTGAAGATAGGAAAGAGGTGAAATGGTAGGCAAGCAGGGGGGAGAACAAAGGAAAAGCCATACAGGAATGTGCAGGAGAGAGGTAGGATAGAACCATAGCTATGAAGTTCTCCAACAGTGTAATATGAAAATATGGTACAGACTATTAGCTGAATTTGGACTGTCATCTCAACAAAGAGGGGTGACAACAATGCAATCATGTTGTGCAGCCAGTTGGACTGAATCAAGTGTGTCAAGAAAGTAGTTAATGAAGTGGAGAGCTATGTATGGGGCAATAAATATATGTATATATATATATATATATATATATATATATATATATATATATATATATATGTATATATATGGGTCCACTTTCCAATCTCAAAGTATTGAAATTTCAAATTACAGTATTTCAAGACCAGAATGTCGAAAGTCCACTTTAATGAATCTTCATTTCCTAAATCTGTGATAAGTGTGTTGCGGTGTGTAGTTTATTGTCTGCTGTCTCTTTAAGTGGAATGTGTTTTAGGATTCTGGAAAGACGACCAATGTCTGGTCATGTACGGAGATTCAGGTAGGTGTTTAGTTTTGTAGGACTTTGGGTATATATGTGTTAGGTTTTATATTTTTGAGGAGTTGCAGGTTTATTTAGTTTGGGGTGGGTAGGTGGGAGTGTGTGTTTGTTAATGCTGTAAGTGATGATTTTTGTATTTGTGTAGTGTGTGTGTGTGTGTGTGTGTGTGTGTGTGTGTGTGTGTGTGTGTGTGTGTGTGTGTGTGTGTGTGTGTGTGTGTGTGTGTGTTACTGAAGAGTGTAAGTATGAAAGTGTACAATGGAAGTGTAGGGCACAAATAAGTAGGTTTTGGGTTTTTTCAAGTTAGGGTGAACTCGGAGTTGGTATATATAAGTAGCGTGCGTATGCTGAGTGCAGCCCTCCACATGCGGGTGCAGGGGGCTTTCCCCTTGCAAATTGATATGCTTGTTTTATTTATTTTTATTTATTATTGTTTTTGTTGTTATATTGAGGGAGGGTTGTGTTTTTCGCGTTGTTTTATTGTGTATGGTGTTTTGGTATTGTGTGGTTTCGTGTTGTTAGGTTTTCAAACTTCTGGTCTCAATATACTGAAAACTGAAACTTTAGTATTTTGAGATTCAGAAGTGATCCATATATATATATATATATATATATATATATATATATATATATATATATATATATATATATAGGGTCTACTTTATATCATTGAAAAATGAAAATCTCAAGTGCTGACATCAGCGAAAATGCAAATTGTCGAAATCGCTAAATATATATTCCAACTCTGAAACAGCACTACAGTGAGGAAATGACAAATATCCTGATCTCCACTGTACTGCGATCCAAAAGAATTAATTTTGACATTCTGCATTTTTGCTGATGTCAGCGATCAAGATTTTAGTTATTTGATTATATAAAGTAGACCCTATAGATATATATATATATATATATATATATATATATATATATATATATATATATTTATATAATTATGTGTATATATATATATATATATATATATATATATATATATATATATATTTTTTTTTTTTTTTTGGGACAGGTGCCCTTTTTCTTTTTTTAACTTCAGTTAGAGAGGAATGTTGGGTGAGGGACATGAGGGGACATAGGTATTTCTGGTCAGGGAAGTAGGTAGATGAGGAAGCAGATGAAAACAAGCAGGACTAACAAGACAAGACACAGGGGCAGTGAGGGACACAAAAGTTTGGGGGACACCATGATTGGAGTTAGGGAAGGGACAACTAAAGCCCATGCCTGTCAAACGTAGGGACAGTGAGAATCTAGTCCTCACCTGCAGGGCAGTCATCACCATCCACTTAGTCTGCTGGCTGCTGGAGTACTTGATGTTTCCTCCTCCTACAGACCATGAGGAAGAGAAGCCTCTCCATCTGGCATAGGCATGCACAAATTGTTCAGTGCACTACTCTACGCACCAACCCTAGCATCCCCTGGTGGATTATAAAAGCCCCATCTCTGCCAGTACTCCTAGAGGGTACTACAGTACCAGCTGCTGAGGTAATGCTACTTGATGGGGCAGGTAGTGCAGGGGCAGCATTGACAATACTGCCAGATTAGGTTCCAGATATTCTGGGCATCATTTCAGGAGCCGGTGGAGCGGGGGCAGGCTGAATCACTGGGGATATCCTACCTCCCTGTGCTGTAAAGCATTTTGTAATTTGTCAGAGATGGATGACATGAAAATGTTTTGAAGACACATACAGAAAAAAAGAGATAAGGGTTGGGGTGAGAGAACAATAAAAGAGATAAAATCCATTGTATGTGACATACAATACATTGTTACAATAATACAACTATTTTATCTGGAAGTTTCCATTTATTTATGTATTTTATTTATTTATTTTACATTTGTTTACCGTGAAATTCTAACTGGGCAGGTTGCCCATTTTCAGTGGGAGCCTGGGGAGAAAAGCTCCAGAGCAGTACAATAAAATCAATAGAAGCAAAACATAAATAGTAAAATAAATTTGCACAAAAAAATTATACAAATGAGTAACAGTAGAGCAGAGAAACATGCCATCTAAGTTTGGCAAAAAAGCCATTTAAGTTTACTTTATAACAACTGTGAAGTATAATTATGGATAGTTCAAAGTAATCTTTGCAATGTGCAGATATTGCACATATGCTTGGTCCAATTATACATATTAAAGTTAACAGGGCATTTATGCCACATGTGTAGAATTTAATTTATGTAATAGTTTTAAAAGATTGTATTATTTTATACTTGCTACTTGTGTGTTATCTCCTAAAGCTGGTTTGTGCTACAGACTGAAGCATGAATACTTGCTTTTGCAGTTAGGATATGCATGCATACTTTGCTACAACTGCATAGAAAAGAAAAAAAATGTTTATTTATTTAAAAGCTACAATAATACTTCGCTTGCGCTGAATACATACCCCTTGTTTCCTTCAGTCTCTCTAGACACTGAGCATGGGCCTCCCTATTCGCATTGAGTTCTGCATTAGCTGTGTAAAGAAAAGAAGAGAACAGAAGAGCATTAGGCATACCAGTCTTGTCTATATTTAGCTTTCTCTCTATTATAAATTCTCTTTGTTAGTATACTTTCACAACTGTGGAATGCTGCTAGTTCTGAACTCATCCAGCCACTGGCTGAGTGTATCCCTCTTGCAGTTTTTTAGGTCATTAAACTGGTGCCTACACTGTTTTCCATTAAATGGAATGCCAGTCACACTAGATATAGCCTTGGCCAGACTATTCCAAGCCTCAGACTTGAAGTCAGAGTCAGTATTGTCCCCCTACAAAAGCCTTTCACTGTGGCACTTTACAAGGAGTCAAATAAAGATTCAGGACTCCTGAACTCCTAATCTCTGTGCCTTAAATTAGGCACATTCCTTTCTAACACCATACATGTCTAACCAGAAAACACAGTAATAGATAATAATGATTTCCTGCCAGTTCCTGTTATTGCATTTACTAGTAGTGATCAAACCCGAATAATGATACCAGCCTTGTTTGCATGACATTAAGCATTGAGCAACAACCCAAAAAGAGAGGAAAGCAGTTTTGGAAATTGGAAGGTTAATTTGACACTTGACATTAGTTTGAGGGTTGTTTGTTGTTGTAACTGTTAGGTGATTTTATTTTGCAGACATGCACTGGGGCCATACATTTCATGACGTGACACTTTTTTGATTTGGCTTTTTACACTGATAAAACTGATCTTTACACTGTGGTATTCAAACTTATGCATAAAAGACAAAACATTTTCTTCCACAGCCATGATTTTTCATCTTTGCCACTGAGAAGTCCTTCCCAGACATAGTCATGAACTATTTATAAATACAGTTGACAGATTGAGGTGTTAACCATGTGTGTGTGTGACCTGACAAGGTCTTTCTTTATGCATTCATGTGTGTATGTCTCTTTTGCAGTATGAAGCCATCCAAGTCCAGATAGCAGAATTATACTTACAGAAACATAGCAGACAGTATAGTCTCAATCATAAATCTAAAACTTCAAAACACAGTAAGGGTATATTGTCCTTCATACATATAGCTCACATGAACTCCACTGCTATACATAGTTATTGTTATTTATAATTATATTTAAATTGTTATGCATGGTATTTAATACAATGAAAAATAGAACAACAGTAAAAATGCCTGGACTTTCCCATGTTAGTACCCTGGAACACGTGCATGGCAGCCCTACACTTATTTTATTTATTTATTAAAATATGGGACTGGGAAAGTCCAACTGGGTCAGAAACCCATTTTCAGTGGAAGCCCAGGGAGAAAAGCTCCAGCAGTTACAAATAACAAGCACAGAAGTTAATAATAGTAATATCAAATATTGGACAAATTCTAGGTTTATCCATAGTTGTAAGTTGTGCACATTAGGATATTTTTACAAACATGGATACAAGAAAAATATATATATTTTTTGGACAAGAGATGATAGATTCAAATAGCACATCAGATAATAGGGTAGTTGCTACAGTATTAGTGATGGAAGAGTAAAAGTTGCTATATAAGTTATTAGGGTTTAATGAGTTATGTGACATGGAGGAAGTAAAAGAGGGACTTCAGTTAGTTTTCCTTTGAGAGATGTGGGTAGTTTGTGTAAGAGGGGTGCTGTATGATAGATTGAGGGTTTAGTGTAATGAGCAGAGAAAGTGGATTTAGTATGGGAGAGTGTTAGGGGGAGGATGAACAAGAGTGGAGGGAAGAAGGAGAAGCCCATAGGAAGGGGGAAAGTTAGAAACTAGTTGTTGGACATGGGCAGATCCAGGAGTTGTATAGGTATTTTATTTTAATGTAAGTTTGAATTTTTTGCAGTTTTCAATACTAATGATATTATCTAGTAAGTTGCTAAAATTTCTGCTATAGTATAGGAGTAGAGACTCTCACCAGCTCTTTTATTTGGTTTGTGTATATGTATAAATTGTCTATTAGCAGATCAGAGGTTTCTGGTGGGAATATAAGCTTGAAGGGTAAATTTTAGGGCTGAACAGTTGTCAGGATGGAAAATTATCATTTTTTTTTACAATTGAGAGTTGTAAATAATCTAGGTAATGGGGGAGTTTTAGCCAGCTGAGTTCATTTGGTACGTAACAGTGGTGAATACGATATGGTAAGTTGGTGGCAAATTTAGCAATTTTATAACAGGACTGAAATTTAGTTTTGAGAGAGGTGTGTAAATTTGTAAAGTTGGGAGAACCATTGAATAAAGACAGGATCAGGTAGGTATTAGCAAGTACTTTTTTGGTGTCTGGGTTCATGTAGTTCTTATGTCTATATAATGTTCCTAGTTTGACATGATTTTTTTAATGGCTTTCAGTATATGTTTAGCAAATTTGAGTTTGTTGTCTATGGTGATACACAAAGGTTTAGCACTTGTTACTATTTCAATTTCAATTTTATTGGAGTAGATTTTGAATTCAGATGAGTTATTTTTGCTTGAAAAAAGTAAAAGCTTAGTTTTATTAGGGTGTAATAATAATTGTGTGTTGGTAAGCCATGATTCTACTGCAGTGAATACTGTCTCTGTTTGTTGCAGCAGGTTAGTCTTGTTTCTAGAGGAGGATATGACTGTTGAATCATAAGCATATTGGATTAATGTGCTGTGATGGGAGGCCATATGCAAGTTGTTTATAAATATGTTGAAGAGAAGGGGCCCTTGTATGGACCCCTGTGTGACACCATTTTTGTTAGTTTGGTATTGAGATAGGGAATCCTGTCATTTTATGCATTGTCTATTGGACAAATAGCTACTAAACCATTGCTTGTTGGATGATGTACATCCTATTTCTGATAGCCTCTGAAGTAGTTTGTTAAGTGAGACAGTGTCAAACGCCTTTGACAAATCTAGTAGTAGTACAGATGTGTTTAATTTGGAGTCCCTAGCTTTGTTGACTATATCTGTGAAAGAGATGAGAGCTGTAGTTGTACTGTTGCCACAGGAATATTGAAATAACACTTGGATGTTTTCCTATTCATTAATATAATTGAACTGTAACAACGGTATTTGAGCTTCCTGTATTAGAACCCAGGACCATCTGTATTACAGACTTATACTTACACTTACGGCAACAGGAATAGTTAAATAACAGATGGATAGATCCCTATTCATTATTAACTTCTGTGTGTCAACAACCTTCCAATGCAGATAAGTGGTGTTGCACACTGGAAAGCAAATAAATGCAATAATGTATCGTTTTTGACATTTGGGATGTCTACATCCAGTCTGTATATGTACTGTTTGCTTCCTGTGCAGGCCACAAGTCCAGGTTTGCACAATGGTAAGCATTGCACAAACAAGACAAGCAAAGTAAAACTTGTTTTCGCCATGTGATTGGTGTTTCTTTCTTAGGTGTCATCCTTTAAAGGCAAAGTCGAGACTTAAACCCTAATATACAAATGGCATATGCTCTGTGGATAAACATGCTTAGCAGATGTGCTACACACACAGGTGATTTACATATAGGTGATGATTATCGTAGAAGAACATTACATGACATTTATTGGTTTATCTGTTTCCCATATTTGTGCTAAGCCATGCAATGTGCAAATACTGGCATAAAATAAAAAACATCTATAAGATAAACAACAACATAAAATATATGTTGGTACACCAAAAGATTTTTTTACACAAGTCTGGATTTCAACTCTCATACCAATGAGCCTTCAAAACAGTGTAAGAGTGTCTTATTCCCCTTTGCCACAGAAACAGACTTGCAGAGAATGAAAAGCATTGTGCATACAACTGAGTCCCCGATCATCCACAATATCAACAACACATTTGGCACTTGTACACTTCTGATTTGTTTGTACATGTATTAATTTCAGATGTAGTGCAATGAGTGATCATACAACCATTTCTGACTATTGTTTGGAGAAATGCAGCTCTGTCTTATCTCTGTATGTTATTTGATCTTCTATTATCTGAGCAGTAATCTGAGACATACAGTCTGTAAGGCATTTTGTATCATTGTCCTTAAAATGTCAGGGAATAGTAAATTACAATAATATACAGTTTTCAACCAGTGCAGTGGAGGTTAGATGTTTCTGAATAGAAACTGTGACATCTATGCTGCTTACTTACTTTTAAAACATTGATACAATTACTTCTATAGTTTGTTTGTCTGACCTGACTGCCACACCCACTGGAGGTAAGGGAGTCTGAATTGCTGCTATGTTTTCCTTCTCTCTACCAGTAACCATTCACAGTTGCAATCCATTAGCAACAAACATTGAGGGAGTGCCTGCACTATGTTTACATCAAATACACAAAGCCATGACTTTGGGATTCAGCAATTCTAATGAGTTTACACCTCATTTGCTTCTTAACGTGCTCACAGCCCTGAATGTACACTATAAAAAGGTAACCAAGTAGCTAGAGAACCTGAAGGTGAGAAGACTTGTTTATGTGGATAACACAGTTGAAGATCAACTTTGGATTTATCTGCACAGAAGACTACTGATTTTGATAAGGTATCATTACATTTCCAGTTAGGTACAGGATATGCTCAATTGTGAGTTAGAAAAATATTTTAGCAGTTATAGCAATTCACTGAAAGTTTTAATTCCTTTCTTTGATAGCAAAATGCCATTGCTTGTTGTTTTGGAGGATGGAGGAGCCAAGTTCCATGTGAGGGTTAACACATAGAAAATTGTTTGTACAGAGGTTTGTCTTGCTATTGTTACTCTCCTAGTTTTGGATCCAGCCTTGCTTTGTGTCTGACTTTGATATTTTAAAACCACATAAATCCTTTTTTATATTTGAATATTTTTTCTCCAGTGGGTAAGATTGAAAAAATACCTCCTTATGTGTTATGTCTAAAAGAACTTTTATTTATGTGCATTATACTTCCTTTCTGTTTTATGTCACCTAGGACTGGCACCCAATTGTCCAAATACCTGCAAAGCCCCCTTAGTCACCTTGAGAATGATCCAATTCTTTAGGCAAAATGGTGGCTTACTGTTTGAGAGAGGCCATGGGGACATGTCTGGAAGAATGCAAATTTGGCAGCAGACAATAGAAGATGTAAATGCTGTTGGGGCCACAGCAGGACATATGATCAGGTGCATCAGCAGCCTGGAGGAGAGCAGCTGCAGTGTTCTGTGGAAATATAGCTATTCGGGGGACTGCTAGAGAGCCACAACTGACACCAAATGAAGAGTTTCTGTCCAGTGTCAAGGATCCAGAGAGCTCAGAGGAAAGGTCACAAGAGCATGTGACTGATGTTGGCATTGCTGTTTCAGGGAAGACAAGTATGTCCCAGGAGGAGCTTCCAGGTAGGCTTAACTATTTTCAATTGTGAAATTTTTCTTGTATAGTAAAATACTGAAAACAATACTTAGGTTTGTTCACCATTATTTTTTTTTTTGGGGGGGAGTAGCTGACAAAGTTAACAATACATTCTGGTTACTTGCACATGGTCTTGGGGTGGACATGTCATTCAAGTTTATGTTACATATATTGTTAATGGCCTTATAAAGGGACAAAACTTTTTAACCCCCTGGGTTACTGTTAATTGTGATGATGGCATCCTTACCTTTTGCTTAAACCTTTTCCAGGACCATCCTTACTACAAACTGGGGAGTTATCTGCACAAGGTTTTTATTTCAGTACTGAGAAGCAGTTCACAGAAATATTTATTTTAGCCACATGTGTGATGTGGTTGTCAGTGCGTGGCTGTACACTCTGTAATAGTGGCAACACTGTAGGTTTGTTAGCGTATATTGAACTGTAGTAGCATAGCTATTAATTTCTTTCTTGTGTTTGTTCCTTCTTTTCACAGGTGACCCTGACAGTGGTCATGTAGGACTCTTACTACCTGATGTCAGTTTATCCACAGACTCTGATGATGGTGGCCAAACAGAGGCACAGACGTTGAATCTGACACTGAGGTTGACATTCATCCATGCCCTATAACTCCATTGGATACTCAGATATTTGACAGGTGGAGGGTGAAACACTTGATCAGAGTAGTGTGGTTACTGCAGCTTCAGTGCCTGTTGATTCTGGCTGTAGGCAAAGTGTGGGTGAGGTGCCATGTAAGAGGGTTGTTGGAGGTGCTTGGAGGAATCATGCTGTCCATCCTCCATCCAATCAAGGTGTGTCTTTCCATGCCACTCAATATATGTTTAGGGCCATCATGGAGGTGCAGGCATGTTCCAATAAGGTCTCTGAAGAAATGCTTAGAATTGTAGATGTGACACAGGCTGATGTGTGACAGCCTCCACTGTGTTGCCAATTTAATGGATCAGACGAATGACATGTTTGAATGAGTAGTAGCTGTGATGGAACTTCTGCTGGGAGGGGGATGGCATCCATGTGGGATTTGGTCAGCCATGTCATCTAATGTTAACTGACATGGCTGTGCCTGATCATGCTCCCATAATGGCACTACTTTCACTGCTGTGTCAGTAGTTGAGGTATCACACCCATATGAGGCAGGCCATGGGGTCATGGTTCTGGGCATACTCATGAAGAGAACTCATCAAGCATCACGTTCAGGTAGCAGCAGTGCATCTGACTGTGGGTGTGCCAGTGCAACTCCTGGCTGAGCCAGTTCTTATGGTCAGATAAAACAAAGATGAACTGCCACCTCTACTATGCACAGCTCACACCTATCCAACATACTAAGATGTAGAGCTAGCACAGCACTTGGCTGTGTTCATGCAAACACTCACACACCAATTTCAGCTGGAGAGCCCATACAGACACACACACACAACAGTTACATGGTTCAGTCATGAGGCTTAAAGTTCATTCTGTCACAGTGGCCATTTGATGCTTTATCCAAATTCCTGCTTGTTTCTCTTTCTTTCTCACACACACACACACTTACCTTTTATGTCAGCTTATGCTTCCAGCCCCCCAATACCCTGCGCAGGTGATGGTAACTGTGCTATATTTTCTATCTCTTAGGTTCCCAGCCCCCCAATACCCTGCGCAGGTGATGGTAACTGTGCTATATTTTCTATCTCTTAGGTTCATAGGTTCATAGGTTCATAGATGTGTACTAGGCTAATGGCCCTGAAGCCTTTTCAAGCCTAGCCCATAGGATTACCCTGGCATCATGCCACCAAACATTACTTCCCAGTGCCTCTGTCGAGTAGAGCCACTAGAGTGATCTCCCGGGTGAATTTTCTATTTCCCATCCACTCATCAAGATTTCTCTTGATGATGGCCAGTGAGGTGAACTGTTTGACATGTATGGGAAGTCGATTCCATAGCACAGGCAGTCTCTGGGTAATGAACCTGTCCCTCCAGCATGTTCTGTTGATTGTGGTAATGAGGTTGAGGTCTCTGAAGTGTATGATGCAGAGGGATTTCAATTTCTTTAGATGTAGCATTTCTAACAGAGCTGGGTCAGACATGGCTGTGTAAGTCAAGCAGAGATTGCCTCTAACTATGTGATACGAGACAGAGAATATTTGGAGTTTTTGAGTCTGTCCATATAGGACAGTGTTTAAGGCCTAGGGTAATCTTTGTGAGCTTCTTTTTTGGCATCTCCAGTTGTTGTAGGTGTCTAGTGAGGTACATGCCAAATGGGGCATTGTACTCAGTGATTGGCCTAATGAGGGAAGAATAGTGGGAGACAATGACCTCTTTCTTCCAGGATGCAAAACTCTTATTAATGAGATGTGCCACATAGAAGGACTTTCTGACCACAGTGGCAATGTTGGGGTCAAAAGAGAGGTTGTTGTCGACCTATGTTCTCAGATCTCTTATAGGTTCTCTTATAGGTTCATAGGTAGGTACTAGGCTATCTGCCTGAGGGCATTTATAAGGCTAGCCAGAGTGTGTCGGCTTTCGCCGCCCCATTGATTAATTAACTGAGCCTCTGTCAAGCAGTGCCAATGAAGTTATCCCATGGGTGTATTTTCTGTTACCCATCCACTTGTCAAGGTTTCTCTTGAAGAGTGTTAGTGAGGGGCTCTGCCTAATGTAGTTAGGAATTTTGTTCCAAAGCATGGGGAGTCTCTGTGACAATAATCTATCCCTCCAGCATGTTCTATTTGTTGTTGTGGTGAGGTTTAGCTCACTAGAGCACGTGGCTCGCAGTGACTTGGATTTCTTTAGGTGGAGCATGTCCATCAATTCTGAGTTGGACATGGCTTTGTAAGTCAGGTAGAGATCACCTCTGAGTAAGTGATATGCACTGAGTGCAGCTTATAATGCCTTCGGTGTTCAGTAGACTACCATTGATGTGGTAATTCATGGGAACTGAGTTTTTTCCAAAGGGGATGATGTCACATTTTTTGGCATTGACCTTAAGTCCATGGTTCCGGCACCAGTCGTTGGTCTCATTAAGGCCTTTCTGCAGGATGTCAGCATCACTTGGGGAGTTAATAATAGCTCCCAACTTGCAATGATATGCAAATTTTGTCATCCAAAGTCCCTTTCTGTTGGCCTGGACTTCAGAGAAGTAGATACTAAACTGGAGAGGATACAGGACTGAACCCTGTAGGACTCCACTCATGACTGGTCAGCAGTCTGACTTGGAGACAGCTACTTTCACACTATTGGTTCTATCTATTTGTCAGTTTGCAACCCACCTAGTGATATAGGGTTTGATGCCTAGCTTAGTGGGTTTTTCTATGATTCCTGAGTGGGGAATGATATCAAAGGACTTGGCCAGATCAAGGTAGGCTGTATGAACCACCTTGCCTTCATCCACTACTCTGGTAACTAACTCAAAGAAGTTGACCAGGTTGAGCAAGCATGATCTACCTTTTACAAAATCAAACTGTGTGGGATCCAGAGTTTGGAGATTCCCTATATCCTTGTTTATTAGTCCATGATGATGCATTCCATAGCTTTCCATATCAGACTTGTCTTTTGGATTCAGGGATGCATAAGCTTTGTGTCTAATGCTCAAGGTGCATAGCTGACTTAGTGTTTAGAATATTTGTGTTTGTGATACTGTTTTTCTAATTGTACTTCTTTCTTACAGTTTTTTTGTAATGAGTACATGCCTCCTACACCCTTATAGCAAAAAAGGTGGACTAAGCCATAAATAAGTGGGACAAAGGCTGAACAATAGGGGACTTTTTAAATATTCTGGTCTTACTAAGTTAGAGACAGATGATATAATCTAATAGTTTTTGCATCAGTATTTTAAAGATTTTTCTGAGGGTTATGAAGTCTGAAACTGGAACGGCTATCATTAATTTGTAACTTCTTTCTTTAATGATTTGCCAGTACAAAAGTATGAGGCCAAACTGAGCACATTCGGTGACCATCACTACTTTTGAAAGGTATGAATGTGTGAATGTTTGATGTCTGAGGCCTTTTACTTCATAGAGGAGGCAGTTATTCACATAAGTCACTACTGTCACATCTTGAAGTCATTGCTGTAAAAATCAATCACTTTTACTTACTTACATCACCAAGTAACAGTATTCAGGGATACACTATTCATTTGTATTATTACACATTTTTTGCTCTATTCCAGGATCAACACTTACCTTGTAAATCGGGCAGTTGCTGCAGTTTTTTTTCAGGGCTAAGCCTGTCTGATTCTAAGAGTACACAGCCATTATGTGGGTAGGTAAAGGTTGTGAGTGTTGCTTGGCATCAGTGTTACTATATGTATGTGCATAGGATGAAGATTTTAGCTCCTTCAGTGGTGAGTGAGTGTGCTATGCATTGCCTCTTTGCCAATGCAAGGGCACACTGAGCATGCCTATATCTGCCTACACCCACAGCAGCTGCTGCCTCCCCCTCTGACAACTCATCTGCATGTGGCTGTGTTGACCATGCCAGTGGTGGTTTGATGTGTGCCCCTTACCCATGTTGATCCTGCTGAAGTTGTTTTCTGAGCATGATGTTGTGAATCATAGCAGAAAAGGCGAATATTTCAGTACATATATGTGGATTGTACTGCAGAACTCCCCCATATGTATCTAGGCACTGTAACTGAAAGTTCAGCAGCCCAAATACATGCTCTATGATATTTCTGGTTTTAGAGTATGCCTTTTTATGACATTCTTCAGTGGGTGTGTCTGTATTTCTGATGGCGTTCCTATTACTTGATTGAATGTTAAGGTTAGTGAATACCTAAACGTTGATCTGGTAACAGCGAAAGCAAAAAACAACATGAACAGCCAATTTAATGCAGGGAAAGTGGCTGTTATGCAGATTTTGCCTCTTTCCTCACTGAAGAGTGATCTTGGAGTTGGTATATTAAGTTAGGGGGGTGTGGGGGGCAAAGCCCCCCACTTTATTTTGGTTTTTAATTTATTTATTTATTTTTTTTGCAGCCAAGGGAATTTATTCCCTATGTTAAATCGACCGTTCACTATTTTAATTTTTTAATATTACCAGGTTGACGTTTAGGTATTCGCTAACCTACACTTTTGATCAGGTAATATAGACACTTTCTGATGGGAGTCATCAACCATGGTTCCAGTGCATAACCTGCATTCCCCAGTAAATGACCTTGTGAGATACCATCCCGAGTGAACATCTTACACAGTTGGGAATTGCGTCAGATATGTGAGCCGTGGTAACTGCCTGAGTTGCCAGCACACACATTCAAGATGATTCTCTTAGCATTACACATGACTTGGCAGTTAATGGAGTGGAATCCCATTCTATTTATATAGACTCTTCCTGTTCCTCTGCTGGTGCTTTGATTTCTATATGTGTACAATCTATGGCACCCATTACTTCAGGGTATTGTGCTACAGGGTAGAACTCCTGCATATTTGTGGCCCTGTCCTCGGGTATACAGGGAAAATATATGTGGTCACTGGCATATTAGAGCATAGCATTCAGGAACTGATGGAGCATCCTGGATGCCAATGCCTGTGACACCCCCAGCATGATCTCTGTTGGTCTCCGAAAGGTTCCTGTAGCTAAAAGTTTAAGTGCACATACCTTTGTCTCCACCAGTATTGGTTCCTCTCTGTTTGGCCTTGGTCTTTGCTGAGGATGACAGAAATTGCAAAGTTCCTGTAGTGCGTCTCTATCCACCCTGTAGCACTCTACAATTTAGATCTCATGCAGATTGTGATGAGTTAAACAGGGTCTGAAAACTCTTCTCCTTCTTGGCAATGGTCTATTACCAGCAGAAGCAGCATAGACTTCAGCCTGTTGCACATAAACATGAATTAAACAACAGCAGCCCCTAGCATTTCTTTCTATGTAGACTTATTTCCATGGCTGTATTCCAGAAATACTCTACAATTTAGATCTCATGCAGATTGTGATGAGTTAAACAGGGTCTGAAAACTCTTCTCCTTCTTGGCAATGGTCTATTACCAGCAGAAGCAGCATAGACTTCAGCCTGTTGCACATAAACATGAATTAAACAACAGCAGCCCCTAGCATTTCTTTCTATGTAGACTTATTTCCATGGCTGTATTCCAGAAATTTTTGGAATTTGCAGAGAAAACCAGCACTGAGTCTACATGGTTCCTTTATAGCTTGTTGAATAACTCCTCCATCTTAGATTGGTTGATTAGCATACTGTTCAGCTGCTTATGCTGTAATTAGCATCCCACAGTGTTTACCATGTTTGCACTGCACATACCATGTAGAGCCACTTACTGAATACAGAACAGTGCACTACCATGTTTAGTGGCTCATATAGGGTTTATTGAATCTGCACCAATGACTTTGTACTTACTTATACAAGGAGTTAACAGTACCAATCACAATAAAGAAGTAAACTCTGAAAATACCACTTTTCCAATCACTGTCGAGTGTGATCTGTTTAGTTGCTCTTGGAGTAAAGCCTTTGCTGTAATTTACACAGTGATTTATATGGAAAATAGAAAAGCATATCTTGCTTGTTACTGCTATGTACAATTTAGATCTGCTAAAGCTCTGACAAGGGCGAAAGGTCTTGTTTTAACTTAATAAACTGTGGTTTGAAGAAGCAATTCCAGCTTGAATGCTGTTTCTTTATTTTTATTAAGAATGCAAAGTGATCTTTGACAAGGATCTTACATAAGAAGTTGCGACAATAGTCTATTTTAGTAATTTATATACTTCTTCTGCGGCATTGAGCAAAAAAACACATTTGTGGAAGAATATGGATTTTCTGTTTTGTGGCTGAGAGATGTTATAATGGTTAAAATGTCTACTTCACAAACACAAGGTACAAGGTTTGATTTTTATTTTTGAAAATGTAATTGGTTAAGTGTAAAACAGCTCATAAGGGCAGCTAGCCTCATACTAACCAATGAACCTATGAACCTAATATCAAAAGCAGTCATTCCTGAACAAGTTCCCTTGTTGTTGATTTGTTCTTCCTAAAGGAATGTATGGACCACCCTTAAGGCTGGAAAATTATATTTCCTCTGTACTAGGTTATGTTGTCTCTTTCCATCTATATACATATGGCTTGTGGGCAGTTGGACCTGCTAAGTCAACACCTGTTTGGTTGACAACATTTGGATGACACAGACAGATGTTCAAATTATGTGCGAGATCAACGATCACTTCTACTTGGTTGTATCCTCTACCTGTAATTACAAGAGCATGAGCAGAGCATTTCTAAGTTTTAAGATGGATATTCTGGTTGTTGGTGTAAATGGTCATTTGCTCAGCTGCCCTACACCTATATGTATACATATAGATGCAGTTATTTCCATGAACCGGTAACCAAACACTAAGACAAGAAGAAGAAAGGAGCCAAGCAACACCAAGATGCAGACGAACCAGAAATTTAACTAATAGGTTTTAGCGCTTCTATCAGAGTATATACACAGACTTATTCTTCTGAACTCTTTGGATATACGCTATCGAAAGCACTAAAACCTATTAATTAAATTTCTGGTTCATCTTCATCTTGGTGTTGCTTGGCTCCTTTCTTCTTGTTGTCTTAGTGTTACATATAGATATATCTAAATAGAGCTACATAGATAGGTAGATAGGTGTGTGTGTGTGTCTGTGTATGTGAGAGACAGAGTGTTAAGAGGATGGTCAGATTAAAGAATTGAAGAATTTTTTCCAGGCATATCAAATGGTAACAGAATACTTTATATATACAGTTAACAGAAGCAACAGATATAGTCTAATACCGTTTGTGGGAAAATATGTACAAATATAGTTTGACCCCTGTTGATCCCTGAAGAAAACCATAGATGTATAAACCACTTTTATTTTTCTTCTGTATTCAAGGAAAGGATTTAAGGCAAGGAGAACTCAATGGCTTGGAAGGCAAATACTAATGGAACAACTTTCACAAACTCAGTACTGATATAGTATTAGGAATGGAAGAAATACATGTTAGAAAAATGGAAGTTATATACTTATATAATGACTGATCTGTGTTGGCAGTTTCATTTCCTTCATCTGCAGGACTGTGACTGGCAGGTATTTAGCCCAGCTCATAAAATGTTCCCTTGCTACCCTAACCCCTCCTTTTTATCCACAATAGAAAGAGTATAAGGACACAATTCCTGATCTTTGAAGCCTGCAAGGACACAGCAACAGAAAAGGAGACTGAGAAAAGTAGACAAAGTAAAAATAATATAATAGCCTCATCTAGACTGAAAGGCTAATTGAAGGAGGAAGGGAATGGTGAAGGATATGAAACTACAGCACATATCTATCATTATGTTAAGTAAATCATTTTCACATCTGATGTCAGAAGTTTTACATCTTCACCTGTAGGACAGAGTCCCAAGCAAACTGATCATATGTGAAAATCCAGAGGGAGAGTCCTAAAAAAGATGGACTCTAGGGGAAAAAACAATGTTGTAAGATACAGTTTAGTATTATGTTAATCTAAGGTGCAGAAGACATCCACTTAGAGTCTAAAGCCACAAGGTCTACAAAGTGACATGGCAATAAAAGTTATGTGCATTTAGGCTGCGGAAAGTCCTGCAATAAATCAGCTACTGCAGCACACTGTGGGTGTGGAACACTGAAGCTCTATAACCCTTTCTACCAAGCAGTTTACAGAACAAATAGACCAAGGTTAAAGCTTCCAAGAAGGAACAAGGACATTGTGAAGAAGAGTTAGACAGCTGCAGGTAAGGAAACTTCAACAGAGATAGACAACACTAGGAGTTAAATACCTTGAGCATAGCATGAGAAAGTGGCTTGGAGATGTTTATGAAACCAACAACTGACAGTTGGGAGAATCACAAATATAGGTTGATAGGAAATAACTTTTCAAACAGGAAAAAGTTCTGAGGTTTCAGATGAGGAAACATGACATATCTGGAAGGATGTAGATGGTACAAAGCCATCCATCACAGCCGGGTACTCTAGCAAAAAGGACTGAACAGTAATTTTTGTCCAGAGCATACAAAGAGTCTGTGAGTGGACATACAGGATGAGGATGTAAACCACAGTCAGGTGCAATCGCAACATAGTCAGAAGAGAGACATTAGATTACAAGGGGAAAAGACTAGTCATCATCATCAACCCCCATTTTCCCATTTTCTACATGCTGTCGGGGAGTGTTGTCAACTTCACCATGTGCCCCGATTGAATGCCACGCTCCTGCCTTCTTCGCCACGCATGACTGAGTGTCACACATATTCACAGGTCTTCTCTCACACAATCCATCAATCTCTTTCCTGGATGGCCTGATTTCTTCTTGTATTTTTGCTGTCTGTCCCAAATTGTCTTTACCATATTGTCTTCTGCATTTCTGCACATGTGCCTGAACTATTGTAATCTCTTCTCTTTTACCTTTTCTGCAATTGGAGCTACTTTGGCTTCTGCTCTTATGTCCTCATTTATTTTCCTGTCCCATTGTGTGTATCCTACCACCTGTCTCAGGCACTTCATCTGTATCACTTCTAGCTTCCTCAACTGCTCTGTCTTTACTACCCTGGTTTCTGCACCATACAGTAGTACTGGTCACAGCCACTGCTTTGTATGCCTTACTTTCCAGCTTCTTTACCATTATCTGGTCATATACTACAACTGACACTCTGTACTAATTGGCTGAGGACCCTCTGATTCTGGCTCTGACATTCTCATTCAGACATCCCTTCTCCTCAAGCACCTCCTTCCCAGATTCTTGAAGCTGGTAACCTATTCCACTCTTTTTCCTTCCATCTCAAGTATCAGATTCTTCTTATTTTGCCTATTTGCTGCCATTACAACTGCCTTATCTTATTCAGTTTCATCCCATATGCTTTCAGTTTTGTATTCCTTTCCCCTATCCTTTGCTGAAGTTCTTGTTCAGAGTCTGCCTGTAGAGTCACATCATCTGCATAAAGCAATGTTGACTGATGAAAGATTAATCACCTCCCTCAAAAAAAAAAAAAAAAAAAACAACAGTGATTTGAAACATTCCAAGCGAAAGTAGCACACTGAAAAAACAAATGCTGTGACTGAGAAAGACCCTATATTATCAAGGAATACTTTACGTATGGGTTAAAGAAGAAGAAGGTTATAAGAACAAAAAGCATTCAAAGATTGACATAGGCTCTTAGTCCAAGTAAAAACACTCAACAGCTGGTCTAAATACTAGTTAAAAGAGGAAATCTCCACGTGCAGGCCTGCTGGTGATATCTGAAGCATATACAAGTGCACAGACAGGTCAGCAAATATACCTATCAGTAAGCAAGGATAAATAATGGGTAACCATTTGAAATGTCAGGAACCTCTAGAGCGAGTCCTAAAACACAGAGACTGAATGGCCGAAAAGTGAACTTACATATAGTAAGTTCAAGATGGCCATCTCTTGAGATATTTCCTTTTCACTGAGGTATGGCAATATTGGAATTGGTATATATAAGTTTGGGGGTGTGGTGGCTACAGATGGGATTTCCACCTGCAAAAAAAGAAGATTAAAGGAAAAGAGCGATGCTCAAGATTTGCTTTTCTGGATGTTTTACTCGTTTTTTGGCCAATCAGAATTCAGCATTTTTAATACCAAGAGAAAGAGCTAAGTGATTTACCTGTAAAGTCTATGGTAAAAACAAATTAGAGCAAAAATGTCACAACTCACAAGATCCTGGAAGAAATATCACAAAAAAAGGATTTCAGAAAAAAAAAGAAGCAAGATCACTGCCTTGAACTGGGTGAGTTATTTCTAGAAAAGTAGAGAAATGGGTTACAACATGTCTGTGCAAATGTTGGAGTAGGAGACATGGAGTCGGCTGAATGACTGTTACAGGAGGATATGATACAGGGCTTAAGGAAGTTATTGTACATACCATCTTTGTAGAATTGCCATAAGGGAAGACAGAAAGCATGTCCCCCTTTGGACATATAAACACATGTATATACAAAGGAAAAAGTGGTATTATCACAGATGTCTCCAGATAAAGAATCCGATAAAGATTATGTGATATATCTAGCTAGCTCTGTATATATATATATATATATATAAATATATATATATATATATATATATATATATATATATATATATATATATATATATATATATATATATATATATAATTAACAATTAGCTCACTATCTCATCTCCCAACTAAAGAATAAAATGTAATGTTCTATAGCATGAAGGGAAGAAGATGTGGAAGAAGGGTTTCTGGAACAACTATTAGGCAAGAGATGGGATTTTCCTCAAAGTTTGCAAAAATCTGCCTAATTTGCCTTTTTCTTAAACTAGAACCCCAGTGAATGTGTTGAACTAAATATGAGTTTGCTCTAAGTAGCACTAGAAGAAAACATAAGGTGGATGCTCTGTAGAAATATATGGGCATATGAGTAGAGTAGAATGGCTACCTTAAAAAGAGAATAATGCCTAATAGCGGTCAATGAGCAAAGTCTCATCAAATACTTTGGAAGAATAAAATGAAAAAAAAAAACAAGATCTGAACCTATGACAATGGTCTGCATGGTGATGCATCACCCCCAAATGAATGTCAGAGCTGTTTAGAATTGGATTGACTATGCACATGGTCAGGCTGAGAAGTAGGAGAAGGAGCCAAGAGTGTATGCAGCAGGAAGCCCAGTCATGAATAACCTTTGGTAAAACAGGATACTAATCAAGAATGGAAGATGCATGATGATAAGACAAGAAAACCCAGCAGTGCTTTGAAATGAATAACAAGAACAAGCAAGATGAGAGGAAGGTGACAGCCTAGTTAACCTTGGATAACATCAAGGTCAATAGGAAAATTAAGGTCATGACTGACTCCATAGAATATAGATGGAATCAAGGCTGACCTTGTAGCTGCCAGCATCCACCTCAATTGAAATGTATAAACCCTGAGAGTATGTTGGAGTTGAGAAGGTAGAGAATGAAGCAGGAGGGATCAAGGTTCTCACCACTGAGGCAAAGATTGACAGTGAAGAAACTGTCAAACCCTAAGAGATATCAGGAATGAGAAAAGATTGATGGTGTTGAGGTCCAACCGGTTCAGGATAATAAGGATGCAGAAGTAGTCTATTGATTCCAGGGGATCTCAAAGTCAGGAGAGGAGAGTTTGAAGCCAGCAGCATTTAAGGTCAATCCGACTAAGGTTTAAGGTTGTCCCTGAAGGAGGCTGTAAATATTGAAGAAATATCAGTGTTTGACTGAAAGTTAAAAATCAAGGCTTGTGGTAAGAATATATTGAAATTTACCCTGATGAAACAAGGATCTATCTAGAAAGAGCCTGCTCTCCCAAAGGTTCGGAAAGATCCCCAATGATGTAAGCAAACAAACAAATGAAAAAAAAATAAAAACAGCAAGGAGTGACTGGAGTTATAATATTGGAAGGTGTCAACTCTGAGAAAAAGGAGTCAAGCCTGAAACTCCATTAATCAACATAGACTCTAAAAAGAATAGTCACCATGACAAATTAATACTGAAAGCCTTGGTATGAAAACAAAATGTAACCTGGAGTCAACTCTGATTTGTTGAATGGAAACATGTAAGTGTACTGGTTACAAAAGGAAGTATCTAATTAGCTATCAGTCCAAGAAGAAAATGTAGCTTTAGAAAAAAAGACATTACTAAAAAATACCAGGGTGCACATAAGTACCAGAAAATGTAATTCTACAGAGAGGAAAGCAAAACATTGTGCATAAGTGCATGAGCAGAAATAACTGTAACCTTCTTCTAACAAAGCATACCAAATGTACAGTAGAGACCCTAAATAATTGCCATTTATCTTTTTTTATTTCCAAAGTAACTTTAATTACAAAGTAGCAAGAACATGTTAGTAACAAGAAATTTTACTGATAAAGCAAAGGAAAACGCATTTCCAAATGGCAGTAAGCAAAGTAAGGGATGGGCTGATGACAAAGCAGGCATTTCTCTGGCAGAAAAGTGTTTCACAAAAGAAAAAGAACAGACTGACCTTGAATAAAGATCCAGAAGATGCATTCAGGCTCACTAAACAAGGGAAAACACCCAGAAAATGTAAGAAAAACAACTGGATAACCTGGGGCTAATTTTTCATAGCTGCTGACTACTTGCATGGCTGAAGACATTAGGGATCGGGTCCTCAGATTCTGTGTATTGTGGTTAAAGGGTAAGGGACAAGGGTGTTTTGGAAATGTTTTATGAGCTTGGCTAAGTTCCTGCTGGTCTTAGTCCTACAAATGAATGATACAAAACTTCTAATATCAGACCTAAGACTGTACAGTATGTAATAGAAAAGGTTGCTTTCTGCATTGCATACTGTGATTTTCTGAGAAATGGAGAATACTTCTAAATTTCTTATAGAAGTGGATGGAGTTTCAGGGTAAGTATGTCTCATATTAATAACAATGGAAATGCATAGATTGGCTTCAAAACAAGGTTAATATTGAAACACAAATGCAATGACACCCATCTTTTTTGAGGATTCATTACTATAAAGTTAAAATAAATTGTTTTCCAATAAGTCTCACAAATGACTGAGCAAATTTCTTGTTGAAAGAGCAAAATTCAGAAAAGCATATGTCCATGCAGTGGCAGAACCCACAATGTCCCATGTACAAAACTGCACACACTTGCACCTACCCCTACATCATAAAAACAACTTGAAGATCACTGCATTTTGATTTCCAACAGTGCAGCATTCCCCAAGAAAACATCTGAATTTCACAGTTGCCAAACATCAGCAACAGTTATTGTTTGAGAGATTAACACATCCACTTGAAAGCCCAACAGTATGCATCTCTAAATTCTTAGCAACATCTGTACAAATCACACAACTCCCTCAAGCAAGTCTCTATGTTGTGCAGATGGACAGTCATGTAATGCATTTATGCACATCTTAACACACAAAATGTTAATACACTGAGCACAAATGTATGCATTTCAATAATGATTTAATGAAATCACAATCTCATATATTTCAGGAAGAGAGAATCAGAGAAACTATACCTTCGCTGGTTGAAGACCATTCACAACAAACTGAATCAGCCATTTAAAAGAATAAATAGTTTAACATCCAGAGAGAAAAGAGATTTTTTTTATAAAGAGTGACAATTACAAAGTGAATTTATTCAGAGCTTCCCTGTGCCTAGCTTGAACACCTCTGAGTACAAGACCTTGGTTTCCTGTAAAACCATATGTGGCTCTACAAAGGTGTTATAAGTATGTATTATTTGCACTTTCTCTAACTTTCTCAGTACTATTTAACAGCTCTGTGCTGCATTTATTGACTTTGTTGAATTTATTGCTATTCTCAGCCTGTACTTCGTAAAGGAACACCATCTGTTTGCTACTGTACTGCTCCTAGATTACTTTAACAGTATTCTGATATTTCCTAACCTCTTTTGATATTGCAAAAGTTGTTCTGAGTTTGCCAAAGTTTCCTTGATTTTGCTAAAACATTTCTAAGTTTTGCAAAGTTTTTTTCTGTGTTTGTAGAAGTTCTGTTACATTTCAATACAATGTTCTGTATTTTGGAACTTTCTTTTCTTAGAGTTGTGAACTTATTATTGAGGATTCCTGACACTGCAGGCATTCTCTATTTTGTTGTCAAGCATTTCCTTCTGCACTCTAGCTCAAAAGCCAGTTTATTTTACATTAAGAGGGTTTTTTTCTGCAATCTGGTGGAGCAGAGGGCTGATTCAACCCTTCCAAGTTGGGAACCGCTGGTGCAAGGTTATTGTGTGTTTATCTGATTGGCCTCAAGGATTAAATGTGTAAAAGTCTTTAATTCTGTTGATATATCTATACTTGGGAACATTTCTCTGGTTTGTGAACTTATTTCCAAGGATTCCTGACATTACAGGAGTGATCATTCTTGTTGTAAAGTATTTGCTACTGTACTTGAGCTCAAAACCAAATTGTTTTATATTAATAGGGTAGGTCATGCTTACTAACCTGGTGTACTTCTTTGAGAAGGTCACCAAAGCAATGGATGTGGGAGAAATGGTTCACACTGCCTACCTTGACCTGGTCAAGGCATTTGACACAATACCCCACTCTGGCATTGTTTACAAATTCAAGAGGTTAGGTACATGTTACTAAGTCGATAGCTAATTGGCTCACAGACAGGACCCAGGAAGATAGAATTGGGGAGTCTACCTCTAGAAAGAGACCAGTCACAAGTGGAGTCCCTCAGGATCAGTCCTTGGATCACTTCTTTTTGGTATTTACTCCTCTGAAGTCAAGACCAATGTCAATGGTCTCTGGATAAGTAATTTTGCAGACGATTGCAATTTAGGAGCTGTCATTGAATCTCACACTGACACAAATGTTCTTCAGGAAAGGCTAACATAGAAAAACGACTGGTATCAGAGCCATGGATTAAAAGTATATGCCAGGACATGCATAATAGGATCCTTCAGGAAGTCATCCACCCCTGGTAGCTATTATATTGACAACACACCCCTTAGAGTTTAACCAGTAGTCAGAGACTTAGGGACACACATAGACAGTAATCTAGCCTTAGACCATCACATGTCTACAGAAGTGAGGAAACCATTCTATGTTGTGCAGCTTGTAAATAAATTTATGGCATCTATGTCCAGGGAAGTCATTTTACACTATATTTGGCATTCATCAGACCTGTCATTGAGTACAATGCCCCCTTTGGTATGCACGTAACCAGGCATATCCAGCTACTGGAATGTCCACAGAGGTTCCTCACTAAAAGAATACAGGGTGTAAGTAAAATGTCCTCTATAAATTACATCAAGGCCCTATCCCTGTACTCTGTCTCCTACAGGCATTTGAGAGGAGATCTATGCCTGGCATACAGGGCATTGTCAGAGACCACTTTTATGGACCTCCAGCATATCCACAAAACAAACAGCACCATTATTACCTGTTTCAAAGACTTAAACCTCACCTGTGATATAAATAAGGCCTGATGGAGAGACAGGTATGTATCCCAGAGAATACCCCATCTCTGGAACAGTCTACCCATCCATGTGAAGAAAGTTACTTCCTAAACCAATTCAAGTGCAACTTGGACAATTGGATGCAGAACAGGAAAGTCATCCCTGATTTGGCACATATGTCAATAATGGACATAGGCAAACTATAAAGGGTACATCTACCAGACCCTGCTTTTAAATATTTCATCTCTGAAGCCCTACTTACACTTATCAAGGGTAAAATAAATTGTCAGAGATTTGGGATGCAAGGCTTGGATTAAAAAGGCACTCATGGTTGTTAACCTAGTAAACACCTACAAACCTATGAAGAGTGATTTTTTTTTGCACTCTGGTGAGAGCAGAGGGCTGATTTAACTCAGCTGAGTTGGAACTGCTAGTGCAAGGCTTATTGTGTGTTTATCTGACTGTCCTGAGAGCTTAACTGTCTAAATGTCTCTCATCCTGCTTGTATAAAAGCCTTACATTTTTTGTGTGACTGTGCTCATTTGTTCAAAGCTTCCCTATGCCTGGCTTGGACACCTGTGACTACAAGAACTTCAGTTCATTTAAAACCATCTGTGGAGCTACAAAGCTGTTAAAGTATTTTTTTCTATTTGCACTTACCCTAACTATCTCAAAGCTATTTAACAATTTTATGCTGCATTTATTTATTTTGTTGAATTTATCATTATTTTCAGCCTGCACTTGTTGAAGAACTCCATCTGTTTGCTACTGTACTGATCTTAGATCATTTTAACAGTATTCTGATATTTCCTATCCCCATCTGATACTGCAAAAGCTTGTTTTGAATTTCCTAAAGTTCACCCGAGATTGCTAAAATATTTATTAGCTTTGCAAAGTGTTTCTCTGTTTGTAGAAGTTATCCTATATTTGCATGCATTTTTCTGTATTTAGTAACTTATCTCATTTTTTCTGAACTTATTTACAAGAATCCCCAGTACTGCAAGAATTCTGCCTTTTGTTGCAAAGCATTTGTTACTGCATTTGAGATCAAAACCATTTTGTTTTTACATTAAGATGAGTTTTTTTCTGCACTCTGGTGGGAACAAAGGGCTGATTCAACCCATCTGAGCTAGGAACTGCTGGTGGGAGGCTTATTGTGTGTTTACTTGATTGGCATGAGGGCTTAATTGTGTAAAAGTTTTTCATCCTGCTAGTATAATGTGCAAAAGTGGTTATCTGTGTCTTGTATATTAAGCAAATTTTTCCAATTTAAAATCCTCTACTGGAAGCACTGTTCATAGTCTACTGTTGTTCATAGTTGCTCAAAGGGATACCAGTTTGTGCAGAGGCAGCACCACTGCAGGTGATTTAATAGTACACCACCAAACACTCTCACTTAGACCTTTAAGTGACTCTCCCCTACTAATTCCAATCCACTAAGGATTTGTAATAATGGATAGGTGCTTCCCTGTCATCTCTGTTTATGGCCTGGTGGATATGGGCATCCTGAGGCATTGCAGTAAATGCCTCATATTCACTGACTGCCACTTAATTTTAGAACTAAAAACATAGTGTGTCAGAGATGTAGATACACAATGTCATTGGAAGCAAAGATCTCATATAAAAAATGAAAAATTCAAACTGTTGTCAGCATTACATCCAAAATATTCACTGCCAACACTATGGGACAAAGACATAAACCCACATATGTGAAAGTACTCATTATTCAATCTACCCAATCCTCCAAGACCTCCTAAAAGCATTTCTCAGTGGCCACACACACACACTCATAAAAGACAGCAACTCACACAGCACAAAACTCTGAAAATCACAATAGTCCAATTTCCAGGACCATAAGGTAAAACACCACACAGTAAAAACATTCTAGTTATTAGGAATTCCATTGTAAGACATACCGATGTCCCCCTTACTAGACTAAACAAGGAGAAGATCACTGTGAGCTGTCTGTCTGGAGCTAGGATCCACCAGATCTCACATGTAATTAGATAATTAAACCACAAGTATGAGTGTGACATGGTCATAGTCTATGTGGGTGTAAACGACCTATGCCATACCTCACTGGACTACATGAAGACAGACATGATGGAGTTCTCTGAATATTTTTCCCAGGTGGGAAGGAATCTAGCCTTAATTAACATCCTACCTTCACCAGTAATGAAGCCACAGTACTAGCAAAAAATATAGATTTCTACAATTGGCTTGGTTTCTGGTGTCACAACAAGAGGATCTAGTATCTGTCAGCCTGGAGAGACATGAATGACAAACCATGATGCTTTGATAGAGATGGTTTGCAGTTGTCACACTTGTCTTCTGTATACTGACAAACACTTTATCAATCCTCATAGTGCTGTTTTTAGGCCATGTCAAGGTGTTAAACCCTCCAACATAACAAAAATCTCTAATGGCTATATAAAAGTACTGCTTCTCAATACTAGGAGTTTAAATTTAAAAAAAAAATTGCACTCCCTGGAGGCACTCCTCACCCTGGAGAATACAGACATATGTGCAGTCATGGAAACATGGTTCAGTACCATGGAAAGCACCCTGGCTATCAAAGACTGCAATGCTTTTCACACATTTCAATCCCCCTCAGCTCAGGATAACACAAAGAAAATAGGTGTTGCAGTGTTCATAAAGGACTGGTCCAACAAAATGACTCACCTGAGCTGCTTCATGCTCAGCTAACCGTAGATGTGACATGCTATCATATCCTTACTAGCTACAGATAACCTAACATGAGTATGGAAAACCACACTTCCTACTTAAACCTACTGTAATATTTTAGCATTCAGCCTAACACCATGCTTATGGATGACTTCAACTACCCATCCATAAACTGGTAGACTTATATGACCCATAATTCAATTATGCAGGGGGTTTTGGGACTTTCTCAGTGCAAACACCCTGGAGCAAATAATTAGCTCCATAACTAGACATACAAATATCCTAGACTTAGTACTGATGAACATATGGTGAGTTTGCTCCCTCCCATGCATTAACTCCTCCTTGGTAAGATCTGACCACAAAATGAGGTTCTTTAGTATTAAAGCTAACATAGAACACCCATCAAACTCCTAACCTGTTAAAAACTTTGCTAAGGCCAATTACCACAAACTAAGTGACAGCTTACTAAACTTCCAAGCCCCTCAGAACCCAGATAACACTGAGGCCTACTCTGAGCTGTACACAAAGTACTGTACAGCCACACTCATAGCTGCATAGAGGAGGCAGTACCTGTATGAGTCAAACTTATAATTACTATCAAAAATAAACCACCCTGGCGGGCCCCGAGCATAAACAGACTTTTCAATAAAAGGAAAAAATCCTCTCCAAAGCCAAGAAGGAATAGACAAAACAGTTCAAAATGACACTCACCTGTCTAAACAAACAGGTATGAGAGCTGGTCAAATTTGTCAAAGCAAACTATGAGGCAGAGATAACCTTCCAGGTGAAAGACAGCCATAAGGCTTTTTTTAATTATGTTCATAACCTCAGGGGAAGTGCTCAACAATGTGCTGAGTGAATCATGAATGACAACACCTACATTCATCCTGAAACTATAGCAAACCTGCTGGCTGAGAAGTTCAGCTCAAACTTCTCCACCCCATCACCTCCTACCACACCCAAAGAAATACCCTCAACCATCATTATGAGGGAACAGGTGCTTACTGGCCTTACTAAAGCCAAAAACACAGCCTCCATGGGTTCCAACAGCATTCCTGGATACTTCTTTAAATAGCTTAAAACAGAATCTATCAGGACCATGAGAAACCCTTTTTAAACACAGCCTTCAGCTAGGCTTTGTCCCAAAGGATTGGAGGATTGCAACAGTCATCCTTCTATAGAAGGGGGGGGGTGCATCAACTGACCCATGGAACTACAGACCCATAAGCTTGACCAGTCTTATATGCAAGGCCATGGAGAGAATTATCATGGACCTGATAAATAATGACATAGGAATATTCCAAATGCTGGACCAGACCCAATTTGGCTTTGTCAAAGGGAGGTCTTGCCTGCTCAGTCTGTTGGACTTCTTTGAGAAACTCACTAGGGACATGGATTAAGGTAAAATGGTACACACCACTTATCTAGACCTGGCCAAAGCTTTTGACGCAATCCCCCACATAGGGATCATAGATCATAGGATCATAAGATCATAGGAGGTTATTAGCCTAATGGCCCAGGAGCACTTAAAAGCCTAGCCAAAAGTTTATCCCAAAAAATAAACCTCAGCTTACTGAGTTAGGCATAAACCCCTACATCATCATATGGATAGCAAACTGGCTCACTCACAGGACACATGTTGTCTAGATAGGGGGATTCACCTCTGATAAGAAACCTCTTACTAGTGGTGTCCCACAGGGGTCAGTTTTGGAAACCCTCCTGTTTGTTATATACTTATCTGAAGTGAAGGCCTCTGGCTCACCATGTTCACCAATGACTATAAGCTGGGAGCAATCATTGAATCCTCATACAATGCTGACATCCTACAGACAGGCCTTAAAAATAACAAACAACTGGTGCCAAAACCATGGTTTGAGACTAAATGTTAAAAAATTTATAATCATCCCCTTCAGTAAATCAGATATCCCTACAAATTATAATATTAATAGCATACCTCTAAAAGTAGACCCAGTAGTGAGGGACATAGGAGCACAGATAGATAGTAACCTGATCTTTGACCACCAGGTAGCTACAGTAGTGAAGAACTCCTTCTTTGTGACTCAACTTATAAGTAAAAGCATGGCATCAAGATCAAAGGCAGCAATAGTGCCATTGTACTCAGCCCTCATCAGGCCCATAATCAGGTACAATGCTCCCTACTGCATGTACCTAACTGAACACTTACACCAATTGGAATGACTACAGAAGTTTCTTACTAAAAAAATTCAAAGCATATGACACATGTCTTATGCAGCATGACTAAAGGCCCTATACATTTACTCCATCTCATATTGTTTATTGAGAGGTAAGATCAAATTACAAAAAAAAATCTGCCAGAACCACAATAATATTTCTGCAAACACATTTAATAACGTTAGTTAAAACTTTCACATATAGCTTCATCAGACTTAAAAACACTTCCAGAATCACATAATTTATACAGAAAATGGCAAGTCACAGGATCAGTATTATAAGTAAAACATCAATTAACTTAAAAAGACAACCTTTTTAAATCTGGTTGTGCAACTCATTCAAAATCGGTTTAATATCTAAACTACCATTTATGCCTGGAGGTACATGAGCTCCAAAGTATATAATCCATTTATATTCTGCCATATTGCTCCTAATACATTATTTTCATTTTTATTGATCTTGCCAATGTAATATGCCTCACAAGCAATACAATTGGCCATATATGTTAAGTTTTTAGTGTCACAATTGCCAAATTCACGTAGTACAAAATCGCTCCCATAGACGGGGTATCGAATAGATTTCTGAGCATAAATATGCTTACAATAAATGCATATGTGCATTTAAAAGTACCCTGCCTGGCAGATTGAAACAAATTCAAAGTTTTGGGTTGCTCCTTGTAGCAAAGATGATTTTTAAGATTGCCACACTATCTATAACCGAACTTAAGGCCATGTTCTATTCCTGAATTAAGTTCTGGTAAATGCCACAGAGGTAAGACCAATAATAAATTAAAAGAACATATTGGGAGCCATATGTCAGATCTTGGTAGAAAAGTGAGCACTAACACACTTTATAAACATATTGGTATAACAGATGAAACACAGAGGGCCGGATTTACGAAGGCTTGCACGGAGTCTAAGAGTAGTGTAAGACTCCAGACAGCCAATATGTCTGCTGA
This sequence comes from Protopterus annectens, assembly GCF_019279795.1. Lineage (NCBI taxonomy): Eukaryota > Metazoa > Chordata > Ceratodontiformes > Protopteridae > Protopterus > Protopterus annectens. The sequence continues at coordinate 508,605,805 of NC_056741.1, read as the reverse complement.
GCGATCCAGGAACAGCCGAACGACTCTTGCAAGGACAGTATTAGTTTATGCAAATTACCTCATTTGCTGCTGAAAGCTATGGAAATGACGCAAATTTGCGATCCAGGAAACACAAACCTGTCCAAGTAAGAGTAGTGTTATTTGCAGAAATGTATTCGGTTGGTATGCACTCGTGTGCACGTGTTTGCACGGTGCAGCCCCCTGTGGAAACAGAAAAGGGAAAAGGAAGGAAAAGTAGTAGTAGGAAGTTAACCAAGGAGAACTAGCAGAGCTGCCAGGAGAAATCAATCAGAATCAGCCAATTACACAGGCAGTACACTAGCCCAGCCCAGCCCTTAAAAATCTGCAAACAACATTCCCCCATGTTTTACTCAGAAACACTGCAACACTGCAGTATACAAAGAAAAGTGAAAACTTAAAAATCTTAACTGAGAAAAAAAAATGTTAGGGGCTGCCATTGCTATTATAAGGCAACATGTGCAAGATGCTGAGGGTGGTGCCATTGCAGATGTTGCTGAGCAACCCACAGTAAGGAGACGGAGAAGAGTTTACAGACCCAGGGTAATCTACCAGGAGCTACATGAGCTGGAGATTGTGGAGCGCTATAGAGTGGACAGAGAGCTCCTGCAGCAAATTGCTGAGCTATGCAGGCCACACCTCACACACAGAACCAAGAGAAGGGAACCCATCCCAGTGGAAACCAAGGTATGTGTTGGCCTAAGAATACTAGCAACAGGTACATTCCAGAGACCAACTGGTGATATGATGGGGATTTCAAAGGCATCAGCATCCAGGGTACTGCACCAGTTCTTGAATGCCATGTCAACACATGGTGATCATGTATATTTCCCCAATTCCCATGAGGTATTGGCCAGCAATATGCGTCTCTTCCAGCAAATAGCGGAATACCCTGAGGTAGTGGGTGCAATTGACTGCAGGCACATACACATCAAAGCAACAGCCGGTGAGCGGAGTAGGGCCTACATCGACCGCAAGGGCTTCCACTCCATCAACTGCCAGGTCGTGTGTGATGCCCAGGGCATAATACTGAATGTGTGTGCTGACTGCCCTGGAAGCTGCCACGATTCCCATATCTGGCATCTGACGCAACTGTACCAGACATTTGCCAATGGGGATATCCCTGACGGTCACCTAGTGGGGGATGCTGGATATGCACTGGAGCCGTGGCTGATGACACCCATCAGAAATGCACACACACACCTGAACAAAAACTCCATTATGAGGCACACGCATAAACACGAAATGTAATTGAGCGTGTGTTTGGGATGTTCAAGTCACGGTTCCAATGCCTGGACACATCCGATGGAGCCTTGCAGTACTCACCAACTGCATGTACTCAAATTGTCATGGTATGTGCCATGCTACACAATATGATCCTGCAAAAACAGCTGCAGCAGGAACAGCATGGGGCAGGGCCAAACAGCCCCCCCACCATTGCCAAGGCCTGCACAGGCACAGCATGACTCGGAGGAGGAACAACCTGAGCCTGCCCCAGTAGGCAGAATGAGGCATGCCCAGTATGCCTTGGCCTTGGCAAAGAGGCAATGCATAGCACATACACTGGCTCAGTAGGAACCCTGGAAATGATACCTCTCGCTGACTCGCACATAAAATAAAAGGGATGCCTAACTTGACACTACCTGTTTCCAAACATGTATAGGGAGTGTAGTATGTGCATCCGACATAGGCAGCCCTGCAGCACCACTGGAGGCATGATTGCCATATTTTAAGCAATATAAAGCAGTGCTAAGCAGCATCTAACAATATTTAGTATATGTAAACAAAATCGCCTGTGCTAACTAGCGCAATGTTGGGCAACGTTGAGCAATGTTGGCCAAGGTTGGGCAAAGTCGTGCAAAGTTGAGCAAAGTCAGGTAAACATGCTCATATTTGCTTTACTGTTCCTTAAGCAATCTGCTCTGCCCAGCATGAAAATAAAAAGCAGTGACAGGGCTCGAACCCAGGATACTGTGCACTATAGTCACAGTACTGAACCACTAAGCCATGATAGCATTTCAGTGGCACAGACACAGCAGGACAATTGTACAGTAATGCAAACACAAAAAAATGCTGTATCATGTCCCTAAAGAGGCATATGGGTAACCTCCCCCACAGGCCTATGCAGACAGAGAACATCAGGCCAGGTGGTGTGATGTGGGTTGTGTAGGCTATGAAGTCGCAATCCAACATATGTGACATTGGATGATAGGATCTGTAGCACAGTAGTATGCCTCAAGCCAGTACGATAGGCAACAGTACAGACTGAAATGGTGTACGGTACATAGCAGTGCAGACATAGCAAATGTGTATAAGTGTCAGGTGAAACCCTCATCCTATGTACACCCACAGTAACAATCAAGTGTGCCCCTGGGTAGAAATGTACAAAGAATAGCTGTTCCACCTGTATGTAGAAATGTTGATAAGTCTATGCAAAGTGTCTCATGGAAGCCCTGCAGGCACAGCATGATCCCTGTTGATCTATGACACAAAGGTGAGCCCTGCTGTAAAGATACAGCTTGACTTTCCATACACATATAGTATAAATGTCTATACTGGGTGTGCTCACACACTCCAACAAATGTAGTGGATTTCATTCAGCATCACACTGAAAGATCATACTGGGCATGCTCACACACTTAGACAACGAAGCAAATGTCAGGCAACAACATACTAAAAGGTCAGACTGGGCATGCTCACACACTTATGCCAAATACGGAGGTGATAATAAGGGATCTATGAACAAATGTGGATAGACATCTCTACTTCCAGAAACACGTTCACAAAGTTGTCAGAAAATCATGCTATGTGTTCACATAAACTGCCAAGGTCTGTGCATGTAGGTCAAAGGAGGTTCCCAGTACTCATCAGTCATCAGGCCCATCAGAGAGTACCACAACACACTTGTGATGAATCAGACTAGGCACGTTCAACAGCCAGAAAGACCACTGAAGTACCCTAACAAGAGGATTACTGGCCTCAAACAGTTGCCCCATGCAACAAGACTGAATGTAACCCAATCTGTACTCTGTTGAATACTGTCTACTCAGGAGATCTCTGCTCAACAGACAGGTCCATCTCATGGCTACACTCAGATCTGTACTGAGTTACAGCTCAATGGCACTAAATATACAGACCCAACTGATATTGCCAGCATCCTGGCAGATAGGATCACTGTTAACTGTACCCCCCTCTCACCCATGAAAGAGCACACCTCTATAATGGAAGACTGCAAGGTTGCTGTCATCACGGCTGCACAGGTAAAAACACTCTCCAAAGCCAGTATCACAGCAGCCATGGGACCAGATAACTTCACAGGCTGTGTTCCACACAAACCACAGAACTAACAGGCACCACACTGATGTACCATGTGCAGTCATAGCCTCACATCATGCTTTGTCCCTGTTGAATGGTGCACAGTGACGGTTATCCCACTACACAAGGGTGGAGACACCACGGACCCCAGGAACTAGTGCCCCATCAGCCTGATGAGCCTGCTCTTCAAGTCCATGGAATGTATCATCATACAACATATAAACAATTACATTAGTAATCCCCAAACCCTGGACCACAACCATGTTGGGTTTGTAAAATGCAGATGTCACCTAAACCGGATAGATGACATTGAAGTAGTCAACAGAACCATTGACAAGGGTAAGGTGGTTCACACAGCCTATGCTGATCCTGCCATGGCTTGCAACACCACCCCACACTCTGGAAATATAGATAAACCTACTAAACTACGTATAAATTGCTATGTCAAAAGATGAGTTGCCAACAGGCTTACTGACAGAACACACATTGTGAAAGTAGCAGACTCCAAGTATGACTTTGGACCAGTGATGAGTGCAGTACCACAAGGTCCAGTTCTGTGTCTCATCCTGTTTAGTATCTACTTCCCTGAAGTAAACATTAACATGGAAGGTCCGTGGCTACAGAAGTCACCAGAGGACTGCAAACTAGGTGCCATAATTGTAAACACTAAAGATGTGTACATCCTACAAAAGGGCCTCACTGAGAAAGATGGCTGTTGTCAAAGCCATGGGCTCTAGCTCAATGGCAAAGGTGCATTGTCATCACCTTTGTTCAAACTTCTGTAGCCAAGAACTGCAACATAGGCGGTAGTATACTTAACACTGAAAGTGTGACAAGGGACCTTGGGTCACAGGTGTACACTGGCCACAAGTGTGATAATCACATCCCCACAGTAGTCAGGAAACCCAGCTATGTGGCACACCTCATCACAAAATGTGTCTCATGCAGGATAGAAGAGGACATTGTTCCCCACTACTCATCACTCACTAGAACTATAATAGAGTACAACGTCACTTTTGCTATGTACCTCACAAGACAACTACAACAACTATAAAGCCTGCAGCAATACCTCACAAAGAGCATTAGCAGCCAGAAATACATGCCATACACAGACCATCTCAAAATGCTCCATCTGTACTCCCTTGCACATCACCTACTCAGATGTGTTCACTGCCTAGCATACAAAGCTATGTCAAATGCAGAGCTGTTGGACATGCTCCACGTAAAACACTCACAATCCCCCTGACCTTCAGACCCAAAACCACGAGTGAAATACAAAAAGGAAGGGGTGTACCCATTTACCATATGGATACCCACACCTTCAGGTTAGTGGCACAGCATGAGGCCTTGGAGACCATGCAAGTGCAATTAACATTGAGCAAAGATGCTCATCAGATTGCAGCCTGCAACAGATCACCTACCTTGTCACAGGAACCTCACTCAGTATTCCTGAGAACAGTGGAATATATAGAGGTCCTATCAAACACCATTATATGAGGTGATTACAACTGCCCAAACAGTGAGTGTGAGAATTATTTGTGTACAACATCCTTTGCACAACGTTTCCTAGAGTTTAAAAGCTCTAACACCCTGGAACAGCTGGTCACCATGCCCACTAGAGGTGACACCATACTGGACATGATCATCACCAACATGGGGTAGCAGTGTTCCACAACAGAGATAAAGGCCTCACTGGTAATATCAGATCATAAAGTAATCAAACTGGACATCCACATCCCGCCCCCTCACCCAGTCAATGAAACCACCATGAAGACATTTTCAAATGCAAACTGCACACGTCCCAAGACAAAAGTGGAAAGTTCCAAAGACCTCTTGCTGTAGGATAATGGCATACAATCTGTCGAATCAGTTACAAGTGAATCCTATGAGCATCTACAGGGATACATGGATCGAGACATCACAAATAAAACCAAGATGCACTTCTCCAAAAATAAGAAAACAATCTGGTAGTTGTTGCCCATAAACAAGCTAGACAACAGAAGGAGGAAACTAACACCTGATAGAGCCAATTTCACTAAAGGAAAGGCATCACTGATCATTATTATGAAGAAGCAATGATTGCTCATAAAATAATTGAAGGATACTTTCCAAAGACAAATTGCCAAGGACTGTAAGAATGACAACCACAAAGCCTACGGTAGCTATACCACACATGTAGGTGTCAAATTCCAAATATGCTGTCAGCTACTGACAAATGGCAAGGAATACACTGGACCAACTGTCATTGTCCACATCCTGGGAGACAAGTTCAGTGCAAATTTCCCCCCATCACCCCCAAAAGGGCCTGTGTAAATCACAGAAGGATTTAGAGCCCCAGACATCATGGACATGCAGGTAAGGACAGCCCTCTCCAAAGCCAAGAATACAGCATCAATGGGACTGGATGGTGTCCCAGGCTGTGTGCTACACTAGGCACAAAAGGAACCACACCCTCACCTACATTCACTGGCCAGACTCAATCATACCACAGGGTATGTACCCAAACAATGGCATACACCCACAGTCATCCAGCCCCACAAAGGGGGTGCCACAACAGAACCTGGAAACCATTGCCCTATACGTCTACTCAGCATGGTCTACAAAGCTGTTGAGCAAAATGTCATGGAACCCATGAACAGTGACATTGGTGAGCTCCAGACACTGGACTCTACACAACCCCGCCTTGTTAAAGGCAGACCCTGCCTCCTAAACATAGTTGACTTACTACAAACAGTTACCTAGGACATAGATGGAGGTCAAAGTAGTCCACACAGCCCACCTGGACCTCACTAAGGACTTTTTACACCATTCCTCACTCTGTCATCATGGACACACTTACCAGAACATCAACAGCTATGTCACAGGATGTGTGGCCAAGTAGCTCACAGATCCAACACACATGTTCTGAGTTTTGGATGCCATGTCCAACTCTAAGACAGTCATAAATGGCATCCTACAGGTCCTGGCCCTGGGACCCCACCTGTTCAGTAGACACTGCTCAGAGGTACAGGCAAGCATGGGAGGAGTATGGCTGAACATGTTTGCAGATGGCTGCTAACTGTGGTCCATAATCGACTCTATGGCTGACACACACATCCTCCAGAAGGGGCTTACAGGGACAGATACCTGGTGTCAAAACAATGCCCCAAGAAGAATGGCAAAGAATGCATAGTCATCCTCTTTGGCTAAAACGAAGTGCAAACAAGTTACCACATAGGTGGTACTCCAGTATGCATGTAGAAAGTCATGAAGGCCCTGGGGACACAGTTAGATAGTACACTCTTCTTTGATGATCTCATGGCCAAAGTGTTTAGACACTCCTTCTATGTAGCCCACCCAATGTCACCTAATGTAACTCACTTTGTCTAGTCTGATGATGTCACCAACCTACAAATATACCTGTGGAAAGTAAAGCTCACGGTAATGTATATAGCGTGTCATGTAAATGCGTACCCCTATAATATCATAAACCAGTTAGGTAGGGGTTTGAATCCTGCACTTGACATGTGTATCTGTTTGTGTGTGATCTTCTTGGAGTGGAGCAACCTTTTTGGAGAGTACTCATACACCTTAAAAGTGGTATACTAATCTTTGTCAGTTCTGATGATGTCACCATCCTTCAAACATACAGTAATGTGTATAGCATGTCATGTAAATGTGTACTCCTGTAGTACCATAAATCAGTTAGGTAGGGGTTTGAATCCTCCACTTGATGTGTGTGTGTCTGTTTGTGTGTGATTTCCTTGGAGAGGTGCAACCTTTTTGGAGAGTACTCATACACCTTAAAAGTAGTATAGCAATCTTTGTCAGTTCTGATGATGTCACCATCCTTCAAACATACCCGTGGAAAAACAAATTCACAGTAATGTGTATAGCACGTTGTGTAAATGCATACTCTTGTAGTATCATAAACCAGTTACTTAGGGGTTTGAATCCTGCACTTGACAAGTGTTTGTTTGTGTGTGATCTCCTTGGAGAAGAGCAACCTTTTTGGAGAGTACTCATACACCTTAAAAGTGGTATACTAATCTTTGTCAGGTCTGATGATGTCACCATCCTTCAAACATACCTGTGGAAAACTGACTCACAGTAATGTGTATAGCATGCTGTGTTAATGTGTACTGCTCTAGTATCATGAAGTAGTTAGGTAGGGGTTTGAGTCCTGCACTTGGTGAGTATGTGTTCTCTATGTGTGTGGCACTGTTGGTCAATGTGTAGTGGGTTTTGCTTTTACTACTGTATGACATGTCAGTATGCTTTGCAAATGTGAGGTAGCTGTGTGGCAAATACATATATGTACATGTTACCTCAATTTTTGCATGTGCGTGAACCCTGCTGTCTCCAAGGACACAACTGTCATCTTTGCCAGACTGTGCTGCTGCTCCCAGACATTAGGTCGCAACTGTATGCTTGTGACAAGGCCAGCCACTGCAGTGATCCCTGGTGTAGGTCATCCGTGTCACACACACTCATTACGGTTACTATTGAATTGTGTGAGTGAGGGTTTATGGCCAAGGTATATGTTAGACCGGTTCTAATGCAGCAAAGTCTGTCAATGATGGCTATTCATTATAGGTGTACAACAACCTTTGTGGATATGCATGCAAACCACTTATTGCTTATGTGATCCACCGAGATATTTCAAAAAACCTTAGGAAATGTGATTATTAAATGAGAGATGACATAACACTTGGTTGCATGTACACATTGGTACCTGTTCATCCTGTTGGTGGCTACTACCTATGTGGTACTGTGGGGATACTATGTTCCGTAAAGGTGGATGACTATGCTTAGTTTGGATAATAGCTTCACAGCATGGGTTTGACAACAGTTATCTGTCTGTATGGTACCCTTGTGGAGGATGTGTGTGTCATCTGGAGAATGCATTATAGGCCACAGTATGCATTACCAGATGTGGACGGACATATTCATACTGTGATTGCTTGTACCTAAGAGAGCTATATGCCAGACAGGCGTGGTCTCAGTAATGGGTGCAGGTGAACACCACTGGTTACTGGCATAGTATAGTACCTGAAGGATGCAAATTTTGCCATGTGTCCTACAGCTGTGTGTCTGTCGTGAAGACATCATCTAATGATTGGTTATGGTCAGGCTGTTGAAGTTATGTATACCACCAAAATGCAGAACAATGACAGATAGTAGTAGTATCACCCACAGCACAGTGTCAAACTATGTCATACACACATGTGTAGTCAGGTTCAGAAATGTGTGTAGTACAATGCATACTGGCCACCAATAGAAACTATGTAGTGTTACTGTGTAATACAGGGCATGTCACCCTGCCCATGTGTCCAATATGCACGCACATGCAGACAGTGCACCTCCACCATGTTCACAGATGTACACCTGCAAATCTGTGCTACACACACCCCACACATACTGTCTACTCTCTAACACATGCTGCCAATACTACACACATCAGCCAAGTGGCACGTGAGCGGACAATACACTATTTTAACTAACACTGGTGTATACAATACTACAATGACAATCACAGCTTTAATGCATCATGCCTGCTCAGCTACACCTTCAAGCATATCATTGCACTCTACTGCTGACAACATGGTAACATTGCTGTACTGCTATAAAGTCACCCTGTGCATCAGCGCCATGGTAGCCTGTTCCTGCATCGATGTTACAGATGACAGGAGGTGGCATAGGTTTCATCATATGCACAGGGTGTGTTGTTGGTTTGCCAGAGGCCTACAGTGAGCCATCCAATCAACATGTATGTGTGTGTGTGTGTGTGTGTGTGTGTGTGTGTGTGTGTGTGTGTGTGTGTGTGTGTGTGTGTGTGTGTGTGTGTGTGTGTGTGTGTGTGTGTTTGTGTGTGTGTGTGTGTGTGTGTGAGGGGCGAGAGTACTGCTATGGGCCAATGTTGATGTAATGTGTGCAGGTATGTGTTAGCCCTAGGTGACTGGTTCCTGTGTGTGTGTCTGCATGCACACAGTTCCACCATATGGCTGCCCTATACGGGTATTTGTGGGACAGCCACAGACTGTACCTACCAGGCTTTACAGATCACCATCTCTGGCCACGGATGTGGTACCTGTGCCTGGCAGGGGTGCTACTGACACTATCAGGTACTAAGCCAGACTGGGTACTATCCACAGAGGTAGATGGATGTACACTGGACCCAGGTCCCTGTTGGGACTGTCCAGAGCCATGTGCATGTGGTCTTCAAGGATGGTCTATGGACAGTCCACCCCCAACATTGATGGGGCTGGTACTGGCACTACGGGAGCGGCTGTGACTTGAGGGACGTCTGTGGTGACTTCCAGATGCTGATGTTGCTGGCATACGTCCACGTCGACATCTCACCCATCCCGCACTGTCCTGACACATGGACATGACATTGTGGAGGACATCTAATGTCTCACCCCAATGTCTATCCATGACCTCAGTGTAATTATGGATGGCACTTGCTAGGTCACAGATACTGTCAGTTAAAGTAGTGTTATGTGCCCTCTGTGCCCTTAGTCCCTGTCTGGTGTACCGTTCCATATGTGCCTGTGCCTCCATGACAGTCTGGAACATGTGTGACGTTGTCAGACCTGTGGCACTTCTGCCAGTGGCATGATGAGCAGCAATGCTCTGGCGAGAACCCCTGGACATCTGCCTATGTGGTACCCTTCCAGACATCTGGGTATGGCTGCTGTGTTGGGATGCATGTGCCATGGATACCACACTGTCCTGGCCAATGCTGACTGTATGCTGTCCCTCAGCTAAGGGCATTGGTGATGGATGTATTGGCAGTATGACTATGTACATGGATGGGGTGGACACTTGTGTACTGTCAACTGGCAGCCCAACAGCAGACCCTGGCAAACATGCCTGTGCCTCAACACACCTATCATCATCATCACTATTTTGCTCAGTGACATTGGTTTGCCTGCTGCATTAAACCAGCCCAAATTCAGCACCTGTGAGAGGAAGACAGGAAACACACTTTATGACCTGTACATGATGTCAGCACACATGCACACATGCACACATGAACACATGCACACATGAACACATGCACACAAATGCACTCCTCCCTAAAACAGACATACACACACACACACACACACACACACACACACACACACACACACACACACACACCACCAGCAATCCAGAACATACTCAAAAGCGGGTGATGGTGGGGTACAGTATCACAAGGCAAACAGTTATATCACATGTGTCAGCATGCAGGACGTGTGTTGCTCAACAGCATGCAGTGTGGGTGTAGACAGCCCTTGCTAATAACAGTATGCATGGCTTTGATGCATGTGTGTTGTTGTTCAGTGATCGGCCTCACCCTGGAAAGCAATGTATACATGGACACAACCTAGCTGTGCAAGTATTAAAAGCTCTGCAATGTCCTGTGCACCATCACTCACAGGTATACATACCATGGCTGGATGTGTATCTGTGTGTCACATAGATATCCATTTATGATTAGAGCATCTGTGTCTTTAGCAGATGATTGTGGACACAGGTTTAGCACATGCATGCCATGTATACACACAGGATGAGTGGTGCATGTATACCTGATGGAATACCATTGTTCAACATAGCCATTGTACAGTGGTTATGGTGAGTGTAGGACATATTGTGGACATGCCAGTGCCAGACATGACATGGCATGCTACAACACAAATGCAACGTTAAACTTCACACATACACAGTGTGTGTCATGTGACCTATGCACTCAATAGCATTACATGACATATATGTGTCACTTTGTACAAATGGTGATTGCTATGCATAATGTGTATCGGTGCATCTCTTTGCACACACACAACATTGAGGTGCATAGGAGTTAATGCTATGTGTGGTACTGTGGTCACTGTAACTGGATGGGGTGTAGTACAATGAGCCATCATCATGCAGCATCATGTGGTCACTCAAGGCTACTAATGTGTGCCAGACTGGCACATACCATGCTGTACCGGAACTGCAGTACCATGGCAACATTCACCATTTCACAGCCACTTGTTACATGGGTTTGTAAGGTGCCCAATAGGGAGCATTGCCTAACAGGAATGTGTTGCATGTTGGAGAGTGTCGCACTGCCCCATGATAGGCCTCTACCCCTCAGGTATATTATGTGTGCTGTGTTATGTGTGCTGTGTGGATGACATTTGGGATACTGGAGTGTGACCTTACAGCGTGTGTCTGAATATGCCATGTGTAGCATATTAACATATACTGCATATGACGGAGTTGTGTATGTTGTGTGCATGTGTATCGACTGCTTATCCAATGTCCACTATAGTGTAGCCACAATTGTTTGGGATGCTCAGTGTATTGCATGTGTTTGAGGCAGCCACTCACGTTACTGAGATGTGCATAATCTCACAGCAAACATGCACAGCATGCATCATGCGTAGGTGTGTTACATGTGTACATGGCCTACACCTCACCTATGACATGCACATTTGATTAGCTATATTAAATGTAGAACACACTCACCAGCATGGGTCTGCTGCCTTGCTGTCACACCAGAGGGACCTACAAGGATATGAAACAGTTTGTCAGTGGCAACAACTGTGGCATTGCTACTGTGGCTTTGCAATCTTACAGTAGCACAATGGTTGACGGTCACAGGCCAACATATCATGTTCCAAATTATCAGTATTGAACAACACCAGGCTCCACATCTTCTAACTACACAGTAGACATCTCACATATGCATGATCTAACAATAGACGTAACAGTAGTCTACAGATATGCCAACATACCTGCAAGCTCCATGTGAACTTGCTGGGGGGCTCTGGCCTCCATGATGATGCACGTGTGCTGTTGTTGTTGTTGCTGGCCGGGAGCCCCCAGGCTCAGGAGCAGCTCTTCCACTCTGGTGTGGGGGGGGTGGCAACCCCACCACCTGTGGCAAGCTGTTGCCTATGGACATCAGATGCATGCTGCCGGACATGTCTTAGAAAACCACTGCAGTGATGTCGTACCTGCTCATAAGTCCAGTTATGCATGCCTATGTCATTTATCCTACGGACAACATCTTGCCACAGCGCAGTCCGCTAATGCTGGTCCAGGCTTGTTCTTGAAAATAGCAGGCTGGCTGGTTCTTGAAAATAGCAGGTTGTACTGCTCAGTGAGACAGTTGGTCAGTATCTCATCCTCTGCATGGCTGTATGCAGGATTGCGATGGTGGGACATGGCCCTTGAAGACAAGAAAACAATATGTGTGAGCAAGTCATGTGGCACACTTAACATTCTACAGTACAGATATCACTGAACTGCCATAAATAGCAAACTATTTTCTGTCAGAGGATACACACTTTCAATACCACATATCAGTGCTCAACCCACAACTGCCTGACACTGCCTGACACGCTCTATATATTAAAACATTTTCTGCAGAGCAACAAAGATAAACCACTATGTAAGACTATGCAACAGTACATGGCACACTATATGTGACTCAATGCACCACCTAGCTACAGTGGGTATATATACAGCTAATGCATAATGAAATATGTAATCCATTGCAATGATTGTAAAGTCCAGTTACAGTATTACCAATATACCACACTAGTTGTTGATGGTAAACCCCTGCCTACAATATGTGCACATTCATGAATATAGGAGGCATACTGCTGTACTAGACTATACATATTGCTAGATACCCTCTTATATCCTGTAACACACATATGACTGGGGCATGTTACAGGCATACCCACACACACATCAGACATACATACAGGACACAGAGGTATGGCAACCCAGATGAGCTTTACGTGTGTACCATACAGTACTGTGTGTCAGTACTTACAAACCCTTATGTCTGAGGTACGTAATCTGTGAGGACTACAGGGAACACACAGAACAGTGTTTACAAGCAATGTGGACATACACCATACTGTGCTGTTTAGGCCTACAGCTTCAGGTAGTACTACAGTTCATACAGGGTTTGATTCACCAGCAGTACCAATCAATGAGCATACATGTACTGCTTTATCCTCCAATGGCACACCCCAGTTAACACAAAGGGACTACATTGGACCGTATGCCATACTGCTTTTTCTGGCTAGCAATAGCATACACATCTTTTGCTGAGATCAGAGCTAGGACACATAATACCATGGCAGAAACAATTTCCCACTAAGCTATCGCACATATACACAACTGTGACACATTCACCAACACATTCATCATCACACTCAGTCAACCTCACATAGCAATTATTGCAACAAGTACATGTGGATGTGTATTGGTTCATAGGTAGGTTATAGGCTATTGTCCCTAGGGCCTATAGAATCCTAGCCAGACGGTAACCTGGCATTTGACACCCAAGTAATTTAGTTCCATGTGTCCCTGTCAAGCAGAGCTACAGAGGTGATTCCCGGTGTGTAATTCCTATCTCACATCCAATCATCAAGACTATTCATAACGGGTGCTACCGAGGAGCTTTGTTTGCTATTGATAGGTAGTTTGTTCCACAGTATGGGATGTTTCTGAGATAGGAATCTATCCCTCCAGCATGTTCTGTCTATTGTGGTGACAAGGTTTAGGTCCATAGAGCGTGTAGCTCGTAGGGATAGTGATCTGTTTACGTGGAGCATGTCCAACAGCTCTGGGTTTGACATAGCTTTGTATATTAGGCAGAGGTTACCTCTGGGTTGCCGGTATGCAACACAGTGTAGCTGTGGTTTGGTGAGACAGTATGCATAGGGCACCTGTTTGAGGACAGTGTTAATCTTTGTGAGATATGTCTGTGGCCCTTCCAGTTGCTGTAGATGTCTTGTGAGGTACATACCAGAAGGGGCATTGTACTCTATAATGGGTTTTGTGAGTGATGAGTAGAAGGGAACACTGACCTCTTTTTCCCTGGATGACACAGCTTTTGTGATGAGGTGTGCCATGTAGACAAATTACATGACTAGTGTGGCACTGTGATAATCAAGGGTGAGACTACTGTCCACCTGTGTCCCATGGTCTCTTATCACACTGTCGGTGTTAAGTTGACTACCACCTATGTGGTAGTTCATGGGTACAGAGTTTTTAGCAAAAGGGATGCAAATTAATTTCAGACATTGAGCTTGAGGCCATGGCTTTGTCACCAGGCATCTGTCGCAGTAAATGTGACTCTGTCTCTCCCTGCCTCTATATATCTATATATATATATATATATATATATATATATATATATATATATATATATATAATATATATATATATATGTGTGTGTGTGTGTGTGTGTGTGTGTGTGTGTGTATATATATATATATATATATATAGATATATATATATATATATATATATATATATATATATATATATATATATATATACACACACACACACACACACACACACACACATACATATAAATATCCATTGGTGTACATATAGATATACATATAGGCACATATACAGTCCACCTGTCATGGTGGGAATATCAATTATGCGAAGTATAGGAGGTATACAGTTATATAATGATATTGCACAGTCTTGTGCGAAATGCATTGAAGGTGTTCTCAGCCCATGTGGCTTTAGCAGGCCTCACTGGCTGCGACACTGCAAACCTAACAAATCACTCCCACAGCATTTAACCACAACATGCCATATACCAGCAAACAGCCATTGTCCACACTACTGTACAGAACACAGATTACATGGTTCAGATGTTTGACATTTAATGCTGAGCTACATATATCACAGATATGTCCCATTGCACACAGCTACACACTGATTTTTCCATGGCAGTAGTTATGCAGGGCATCTGTGCATAGATACGTACTGCTGCCACATATTGATGTTTCAAAGTATGTAAAATAGTCTTCAAATACATCTACTACATTCCAGTAAATACATATCTGTTACATACCTTTCCTTTTTATGTGTTTGTAGTTTTCACTTTGCTGTATCTTTGGCTTTATTTCAGGATTTTTTTTTCCCACTGGTGTAGGTGGAGGTGTGCGTCTCTCTCTCTCTCTCTCTCTCTTTCTCTGTCTCTGTCTCTGTCTCTCTCTTCCAGCATCTGCAATGAGATGATTGCATGTGTGGCCGGCAGGTACAGCCTGCTTTTATAGGTATCTGCACATGTGCATGTGATGGCCTCTGAACCAATTGGTGGCCACCATTTGGTAATTGCATGCAGCCTGCTTTGTGGCAATTGCAGTACTCACTGTCATAGCAACACAATGCTATAAATTGCTATGTCAGGTAGACATAGCCCTTTCAGCTTTCCAAAATGGGGTCCATTCTTGTTTGCTGTGGAAACCGTTGTGTAAATCAGAAGGTTGGTATACTTCTTATATGTGAAGCTAGGGGTGTAGCCAGAGATTCAAATGTTGTACTCAGACCTGAATGTTGCTACTTCCACTACACAGTTGTCAGTGTAGATTTGTAATCACCCTTACAAATACTAACGCAAGATAAATGGGTGTATGTAGTTTCTTTTCTACTTATACAATTAACTGCCATACAAAAGTAGTTATTGAGATGTATTCATTTGGCACATGAACTGTTTGTGAACTGCTATACTGTGAATATTAATTTACCCACTTTTGAACAGTTTCTGCTTTTTAAGTGTTGACATTAGCACATGCTGCTCAAGAAAACTGGACAAATTTCAGTACTGAGTATGCCTACCTACATCCTTGGTAGACCCTGAACACACAGGTTTATTGTACATTTGGGTAGGGGTGCAGAAGGACAGAGAGCATTATGTATTGATGTGTGAACTTTATCTGGCTGGATTTAAAGGGTTGGTGTGTACCTGTTTGCTTACCAAGGCAAGTAGCCTGTCTGCATAGCACACAAATGTGGACCTATCCAGATGGTAGCCAGAGGTTAGCCTGTTATTCTTTGTCTGTGCACCACACCAGGCTTTTCACCACTGGAACAATGTCATTGTCACAGTTGGTTGTTACCAGTACATGGCTACATCCCTTGGTATTTCACTCTTGTACTCCTACATAAGTGTATGCTTCTGGAACTCCTTCCAAAGCTACTTGCACAGTGTATAACAGCAGAATAGCTGATATGCCTGTGTGTTTCTGCCTCAGCCAGGCCTCTCAAACACTCAGGTACATATTTGTACAGACTCAGGGAAAAGTATGTAGAAGTGAGGTACACCTTTACAATATTAGAGACATTAAGTTGGGACTTTGAGAGAACCAGAGCATATGGATTAATACACATTTCCTGAAGTACAAGCAGTATCCAACTCTTACTTATTATCATTATTCATTAAGTGTAATTCACCACCTTTCTGCCCAACATGTCCAACTCTTACTTATTATCATTATTCATTAAGTGTAATTCACCACCTTTCTGCCCAACATGTCCAACTCTTACTTATTATCATTATTCATTAAGTGTAATTCACCGCCTTTCTGCCTAACATCAGTAGCTTTCAGAGGGATTCAGAGTGACACAGCTAAAACCTGTCTCAAAACCAGGGACTTGCCTGAAATGTAGTCACAGTTGCGAAGTATGGCTTCTGCCATAATCAGATATGCTAGTGTTTGTCCTACTATGATACTGTGTGCGGGTTGTAAAGTGCTGCTGTAACATTATTTCCTGCTAGTATGGCTGGTTCTCTTTTCACAGTCATGTAATGCAATTCCACAAGAACTGCTGGTAAGGATACACAGAACAGGATTTGTATTATGGCATTCTGATTTGTCCTTTACATTCACTGATATATTGATTGAAGCACCAATTTGTTGTATGTTTACCATGGTTCAGTGGTACTTCTTACAGTCTAGTGTGTACAAGGTCCACGGTTCGAGACTGACAGAGGTATTTTATTTTGCTGCTGAGCAGAACAAGGGCCCTGACATACAGAGTGACTAAGGCACTTTTAAGCAGTTGTAAGTGGGTTTGCAGAGGTTTGCACAGTTTTGTGCGATGCTTAGCAATACTTAAGCGCACCCAAGCTCACACTCACGCAAACCCACTAACTACTGCTTAAAAGTGCTTACTCCTGCTAACCCCTGCGCTCATTTCTTTGAAATAAAAGATAATGGGGAGAATGGAAAGTGGGGAAAAAGGGGCACAAAGAGGGAAAGACAGTAGGGAAAATGGCTCGGGATGTGCAGGACAGGTGTAGGGAAGGTCCATAGCTGCCTGTTTCTTTAACAGCAACAGCTGTGCATATACTAATAATTTGGATGGAAATTTGAAAGCTTCCACCCCTGAGAGAGGGGTGAGGACAACAAAGTATGTTGTACTGCTAATTAAATTTCAGTTTATGTGTCCAGCGGACATGTGTGCAAAATGGGCAGCTATGTATGGTGTGTAATTTTTTTGCGGGAGCAGATTGCCCATTTTTTTCAGGTGAGAGTGGAATGTGGGGTAGGAGAAGTAGGTATATTTGGGGAGGTAGGTTGGGGAGGTAAACAGACAAGACAAACAAGATGCATACAGGGGCAGAATATGATACATGGGGTGGGTGAACACCATTGACGGGGAAGGGTGTTTGGAAATCGCAAGCTCATGAGCCCACAGATGGCAACAGTGGAACTGAGATCCCCACCCATGGGCAGTCACCACTGCACCTTCACAGCCCGGAGGGTGGCTGTGCTGGGGGCTGCGTAGGAGGGGCAGGCTCACCCATGAGTTGCGCCACTCTTGCCTTGAGTTGGCATAGAGGATCAGCGACTGAATGCTCGATCTCCCTACGCACCACAGCCAGGATCTTTCGGAGGGTGATAGGTGGCCCTCCTCCAGCCACGCTTGCACAGGGGGGACAAGCCCCATCCCCTTGCAGTGCTTCCATCCAAAGGTGGCACAGGACCAATGGAGGAGGCGGTCCCGGGCTGGGCACTGCACCTGCTGGTGCCGGGTGCCATCACCAGCTGAGGTGGGACAGGTGGGTTCGCTGGGACCGGCCTTCCCAAACGTTCTATATTTAGGAGGATTTAATGACAATATGGGTTAGTAATAGCCAACAGCATTCCAATTTAGTTGTAACAGCCTACAGTAGTATTCCCATTAACCAAACACACCAGAGTTCCAACAGTTGAACAGCAAGCATAACACATGCATATATAGAACAACAGTGGACATTCCAACAGCATGCAGGATTGATTGGTGGCAACAGGCCACCAAGATTGTGGTATATGAACAGGGCACATGCATCAAAGTAAATGCAGATATTTATAAACCAATAGGACGTGTCCCAACAAATTTTATGAGATTAGACATACCCATTGAGGTGTGAAATTGCATTGTTTAGGCACATACAGTAGGGTGTAAAAAGATACCTCCATTAACAACTTATATATACTTGTAGTTTACACTACATTCTTATTGACTGCAGTTATATAACCCTTACACGTATTATTACACTGGGCAATGTCTGTTAAATTGTAAAATGGGTTTTGCTAGTTCTTGATATACCTGACCTGTATCTGACATACAAACTGTCCTGGATGCAGATGTTACTGCTACATACTACATATTTCATTTATATTTAAATATCTACATGTCTGTATGTGTTCAGGTGACATTATCAGGTATATGTTGACAGCCCCCTGCATTTCTAGCAGCACACTGACATTTCTGGGGAACAGAATAACAAGCTACTTATGTGCCAGATTAAACTTTACATGTCGGTCATGAACCAACAGTTGAGAACTGTATATATGCTTAACAGCTACTGGCACTCCCTTCATCCACTTTATATGGGCCTACCCATGTGTGGGTTGACTGCGCTTACTACAACAGTACTATTTCTATAATGCAAGGGTACAACAACATATCGAAGAAAGAGAGACGGACACACTCCAGGAATTATACCTTTATTTATTACATTACACACTTTTCTAGTGGCTCTCTCATTTATTTGATATATCAGTGCATGCAGAAGTCTTTTATTCAAGACATATTATACCTTTATTAATGGGTTACAACACCTTTTCATGCTGTCTCACTTATTTTATATAACAGTACATGCAGAGAAGTTATTCAACACGCATTATACCTTTATTAATGGGTTACAACACTCTTTTTCAGGCTCTCTCACTTCTTTTACATGACAACACATGCAGAATAATTACTAACCTGCCTGGTGGCACAGCCTTAGCAGCCTATCTGCATAGGCTTGCTGATTCGCAGCACGGACACCTGCAGCTATGAAGTAAATGAAGGAATATTGAGACATACCTATCCATAACATGTACTACTATAGCAATTCTTGCATACTTCATTCCATGGCTACATACTCAGTAGTGGGGCATTTTCCATTTGATGGGCCTCCTGTATCCACTGGTTCAGTCGGTCCTCTTTGCATCTCTTCAGGTCTGAAAAGTGTTGTTTGACCTGCTCACCAGTCCGAGGGACACCTGTGGCACTGGTGAGATCATGTGCTAGATGGTTCCAGGCTTCTACTTTGTATTCAGTGCCCTGAAACTGGCCCTGCAGGAGTCTTGCATCATGATGATGGACGAGGAGACAAACCATAACTTTTGACTCCTCAATGCCCCACCGTTGCGCTTGAAAATGAGAGCCCTCTCCAACAATGGCCATACTGTCTGCAGATTGGAGCTACAACAAGTTATGACAATTATTCCCACCTATGGAGCTTAAATATGCCTCATTTCCCGCACAAATTTGTGATTGGCCGGTTTTGAAAATTCTCAGCTAAGAGCAAACCTGCTTAGCAATGGGTAAACTTCCACTGATATGTATGAGTGTGTTGGAAATGCATCCATACTTAAAGCTGTCATGGCATAGTGGTTTAGTACTGTGATTTTGGTGCACAGTATCCCAGGTTCGAGGCCTGCCATTGCTTTTTATTTTACTACTGGCCAGACCGGCTAGGAGGTATGGCTGTGTTTAGCCGACTTTGCTCAACTTTGCCCAATGTTGCTTGACATTGCTCTACGTTGCTCTACACTGTCCGACTTTGCCCAATGTTGCGCTAGTTAGAGTGCTGCGCAGCTCCACTAGAACATGTTTTGTTTGCGCTAGTTGGGGCAATGCGCAGCTCTATGCAAAACTATTGTGCTAGTTATAGCAGTGCTAACCTATGAGCAATTGTACTTAACTGTGCTTAATACTAGTAAACTTTGCTTAGTAGTGCTTCACATTGCTTAACATACTTTACTTATGCATTTATCAGTATGCATGACCATTCCACATGCTTATATATATATTAAATATCGTTCCCTACCACATAGGCCATTTCAATGCATTTTATTGAGATTTAAAAGGTAAATGTCATGAATTCTATTTATGCACACATTTCCAACAGAAAATAGGTAGGGGAGTGGCGGTATTCGAACCGGGAATGCCTCCTCTTTGCGTGGGGGATCTACCACTACACTATTGCTATTTGGCTTAACTTGCATATAAATGGTTTATTATCCTCTTCGATGTCTACACTGCTAACTGTAGCTAAGCAATGGGCCAACCCATGCATACACGTGCAAATACGGGTAGCTATATCAGGAATAATAAAAAAAAAAGAGGAAACCTTTACATTTTAAATTTGTACAGGGATTTAGAATGTGGGGGAGTGTAGTGTTGGGTATGTGGACATTTGAGCGTACTCGCTCATTTCAGTTGACATTTGCAGTTTAGGCACTTGCAGGGGCATAGATATTTGGACTGCTCGGAAGTCTGACATGCCCCCTGCACTCGTGCACGCTCCGTGTAAGCCTTAGAGTTGAGTCAGCATGCCCTCATGAATATGCATGATGCGCTGACATCATACCCTTACATTGCAGTGTTCGTGTAAGACTTAGTTAGTCTTATATGGAGGATTAGTGAATCCCGGCCATTGCTTTAAGTTTTTTTTATTTTGCAAGGGATACCTACATGGATAAGAGGGGGTGATTTGACAAATCTTACTGAAAAGGCAGAATTTAAATGGATTATACATTTTCAAGTAAGTGTACCTCCAGGCATAAAGAGTTGTTTATGTATAAAACCAATTCTGAATTAGTTGCACAGCCAGATATAAAAAAGTTAATTGATGCTTTAATTATACTATTGATCATGTGACTTTGTGCTTCCTATATAAAGTATGTGATTATGGAATTGATTTTATGCCTGATGAAGCTGTGTGCAAAACATTTAACTAGAAGCTGTATGCAAAAGTTTCAACTAGCATTATTAAAAGTGCAAAGACATTCCCCCAGATTCTACAAGCCTTGTAGCATGCAGGATCAGTGCAGGAGCTCCATCAGGCAATATGTCTGCCATGCGATCCAGGAATAGCATGTAGGGGCATGCACGAGAGCTCCTGCACTAGTCCTACACAGACTCAGCCTGTGTATGCAAATTACTTCATTTGCATGAGACATCCATGCAAGTGATGTGAATTTGTGATCCAGGAAGCTGGAAACTGCGCATGTAGGTCTAGTGTAATCTGCAGAAATGTACTCCGCCAGTAACGGAGTACATTTCTGCAAATTCCAAAATGGAGCCATGACAGCTCCAAATAAAGAGTGGATATCATTTAGAAAGCATGCCAGTGGCCAAGTATAAGGCCATTGGCATGGAAAACAGTTGAAAAAAAAAATCAACTTTTATATTTGTAGCCGATCTCGGGAGTTTAAGCATAGGGCAGTGGCACTCAAATGGGAATGGGAGGAAAATAAGAAAATAAGCCCAAAATAAGCATTCTAACTAAAATCACTATTCTGCTATTATAGTCAATGGCAGGCAGAAGACAACATGGCCAGTGAATAGTGGCTGCTAAGGGGGGGAGGTTCAGTGTTAGACATGTAACTATGCATTAGCAGGCAATCCTATGCAAATGAGGGGAATGATAGTGAATCCCAGATTTCCCCTACATGCTAGTCAGCTCCCAAGAGTGTAAGAGCAGGAATAGCTTGGTGCAAGCCTAGGAGTTAACTGACATCATAGGGGCAGGGTGTCAGGCATACTGTAAGTGGATTGGAGCCCTGTGGTTTGCTTCTAGCTTAGCACAGCTAGGCAAGGGGGTGAGTCTGAGGCTGCCTAGTACTCTTTACATTGCCTAAGCAGGTGTGTGCGCCACTCACCGGGGTTTACAGAAAAAAAAAGTAAACCAGAAAATAGCAGCTCTGTGCACATTTGAGCACTGTGTTTGTGTAGCATGCCCCCAGGCTTAAACCAGAAGGCAATGGGAAGGGAAAACAGCAGTAGGAAGGTAATCTAGGAGAACTAGCATAGCTGGAAGGTGAAATGTATCAGAATCAGCCAATTACACAGGCAGCAGACCAGCCCAGCCCAGAACACTACTATAAGCTATGCAAACACCTTCCCCTCTGGTTTTTCCCATACTCTACACCACCTGTGTATACAAGGGGGGAACTTTTAACAAACAAAACAACAAAATGATAGGGGCTGCAGCAGGCATCATACAACATGTGGAAGAGACTGAGGGTGGTGAGGATGTGAATGCTGTTGACCAACCCACAGTGGGGAGACGGAGAAGAGTGTACAGACCCAGGGTAACCTACCAGGGGCTACATGAGCTGGAGATACTAGAGTGATATAGGGTGGACACGGACATCCTACAGCAATTTGTTGAGCTGTGCTGGCCACACCTGACACACCAAACTGACAGACGGGAACCCATCCCAGTGGATATCAAGGTATGTGTAGTCCTAGGAATACTAGCCACAGGTACTTCCCAAAGCTCAACTGGGGATATCATGGGGATCTCACAGGCATCAACATCCAGAGTATTCCATTAGTTCCTGGATGTCATGTCAGCACATGCCAGTGAGCACATATATTTCCTCGGCACCTGTGAGGTGTTGGCCAGCAATATGTATCTTTTCCACCAAACAGCAGAATACCCTGAGGTAGTAAATG
The DNA here is from genome assembly GCF_019279795.1 of Protopterus annectens. Classification (NCBI taxonomy): domain Eukaryota; kingdom Metazoa; phylum Chordata; order Ceratodontiformes; family Protopteridae; genus Protopterus; species Protopterus annectens. The sequence goes on along the minus strand of NC_056741.1, from coordinate 508,582,684 downwards.
CTATAGACTGCATGCACATATGCATCAAAGTACCACACGGTGATCAGGGCAGGTTCTACATCAACCACAAGGGCTTCCCCTCCATCAACTGCCAAGTCATGTGCAATGCCCAAGGCATTATAATGAATGTGTGTGCTGGCTGCCCTGGAAGCTATCATGATTCCCACATTTGACATCTGACGCAGCTGTACTAGAGATTTGCCAATGGGGACATCCCTTACGGTCACCTAGTGGGGGATGCTGGCTATGCACTGGAGCCGTGGCTGATGACACCCATCAGAAATGCACACATACCCAAACAAGAACACTATAATGAGGCACACACACAGACCAGATTTATAATAGAGTATGTGTTTGGAATGTACAAGTCATGGTTCCGGTGCCTGGACATATCTGGTGGAGCCTTGCAGTACTCACCAGCTATTTGTACTCAAATTGTTATGGTATGTGCCATGCTACACAATATGATCCTGTGGAAACAGCTGCAGCAGGAACAGTATGGGGCAGGACCACACAGCTGCCCACCAATGCCAAGGCTTGCACAGGCACAGAGTGACTTGGAGGAGGAACAACCTGAGCCTTCCTCAGTAGGCAGATGGACGCATGCCCAGTATGCCCTGGCCTTGGCAAAGATGCAATGCAATGCATAGGACATAAACTGACACAGTAGGGACCCAGGGAAGGACACTCTCTCTGACTCACACATACAGTAAAAGAAATGCCAAACATGACACTACCTGTGCTCAACCATGTATAGGGAGTGTACTATGTGCATCTGACATAGGCAGCCCTCCAGCACCATCCTCAATACTGGCACACCCACAAGGTAAGTCAATCAACTTACCAATTGCCGAATGGAGTAGAATATGTCATTACCTGTATCTATGGTATGGATGTGAGCATGCATGTATGGATATGAACATGGATGTGAGCATGCAAGGGAATCAGGTGGCTGAATAGTATGCCAGCAGATAGTAGACACTCACAGTGTAACCATGAGATCTGTAACAAATACTGGAGTCACCATGGTAGCCAGTACTACACAGGACGACAAAGCCCACTGCAGGAAATGTGCTGGGTGACATGTGTGTCCATATGACTCACACATGCCAGTCAGGGAGGTGCACATACCCAACAACAGTCGCAGCCAGCAGGACAGGTGTAGACAAACACAAACAGAGGCTGTGATATGGCCTCTGAATGATGCCTATGGGTAAACCCCCAGGTCTACACATACAGGCTACAGCAGGTCAGGCAGTGGGATGGTAGTTCTGAAGGGTAGGACATAAGACAGTAATATGTAGCTCAACCAAAGCTAAGACCTGCAGTACACTGATATGCCCCTAGACAGCATGATAGGTTAAAATACAGAATGAAATGGAGCACCTGACATACCAGTACAGTCATAGCAAATGTGTACAAGTGCCAGGTGTGCCCCCATCCTATATAGACATGTAGAAACAGTCAAATGTGCCCCCCATTCCTGTGTAGAAATGTAGTAACAGTCAGGTGTGCCCCCCAATCTTGTGTAGAAATGTAGAAACAGTCAGGTGTGCCCCCCCACTCCTATGTCGACATGTAGAAACAGTCAGGTATGCCCCTTCCCCCAATCCAGCGTAGAAATGTAGTAACAGTCAACTGTGCCCCCTCCAATCCTGTGTAGAATCCTGCACAATAAGCAGGTCTGTGTATGTTAGGTTGGTGTGTGTTTCATATTGTGTAAGAGTGGTCAGTATGTATGCATGTTGAGGTAAGACCTGGTGGCCATTTTCCACTACTGCTGATGACAGGGACAACCCCTCACATTTGCAGTGCCAAAGACAATTCCCACCAGTATAACATATGCTAGCAGTAAGCCGTTGTAAATGAATGGTGGTAATATTTGTCACCAGCTGAAAGACTGACATGGCATGGTAGTTGGGCTAGATATGCAAGCAGTACAGAGGGGAAAGCACCCCAGACATACAGTATATATTGTGTTACTGTGAAATGGCGACACCCTTGGAATTGTACATACAGATATGCATTGCATTAACTGGTCCTGTAGTAGGGGATACTGGTGATGTCTGCCCGAACACTTGCAGATCACAAAGGAAGTAGGACTGATGTATTGGGAAACAGCTGATGTACCTGTACATGCCAGCATAACTGGAATACTCCATGCATATATGTGTGTCAGATGTAAGTAGTGTCCATTGCACATATGCACCCAGTTCATGCAAACACCACCCACAGGTACCTCTCTGGTCATATCCCTGCTGGGGGGAATGGGTACAATATGACTCTACCTGTATATGGCAACAGTGAAAGAATGCAGCATACAGTGCAGGTGTCCCATACAGGTGTGTCCCTAGCCATAGGTAGCACCCTGCCAGCATCCACACTACCTGATTAAGACTGATAGAAGGTATTGGCATGAACACCTATCACATCTACCCTGTCACCCCTGGGGAATATACTGTATGGTGGTCTGAGACTGTAGGACTGACAGAATGCAATGGCCTGCCACATGTGGCCCGCAGCAACACCTTATGGCCCACAGGCCTCTGCCAATGGCCTGTGTCTCACATATACTGCCAATGCATGTTATGTCATGGACACCCAAATAACATATCACACTCTACATAAGCCATATACAAGGCCATGTGGACAAACCATAGTAACATGTCCACCATGTCCCACTGCATAAATTGTGCACCAACACAACCACACACCTGTGATGGGGTGATACCCTTAGGGAAAGTATCAGAGAATGTATGCATAATGTATAGAAGAGTTTAAAATAATGACGGGAGGGGTGGGAGCATGACAGCATTGAAAGTTCATGGCCCGACAGAAAGCTGTGTGCACACACTATCCTTAGCTGCAAACCCATAAATGGGTGGCTACACACCTGCCCGTACATCACAGTAGGCATAATGTCCTGACCCATGGCCCCTGCCTCTGGGTAACCTGTGCAAATCTGTACAGCTGTGAGGCATTGCCACAGCAAGATAAGGCCATACTGTCATTTTGATATGTGTACAAGTATGGGATCCTCTGCCAGCACTTTATCAAGGTGCTGAACCAGATACACAGACCCACCAGCAAGTGTCTGCAGGTCCCCCTCCAGAATGACATAACCTACCACGAATACGTAGGTGTCTGCCCACAATACTGGACACAGCTGCACCCTTCTCCCCCAAGACATCACTGTGAGCAAGAATGTCCACATGACAGTACATGAGGACAGAAAATATCACACTGTATAACAGTGCACATGTCTGAATATCGCTGCTAACAGCAGTACCATGCAGCTGAAGCAGCAGACACAATCACCTACAGTACCCACTATTCCCTGCACAGTTTGTCTCCATATTGCCAAATGATCGACGGATACCCTGCAGAAACAGTTTGCTACCTGTACGTGTACAACACAAAGGTTTGCACTGGAGTACAAACTACCTGGAACCGATCCACACATTCAATACAGAAGGGCATACTGGGCATGCTCACACACTTAAACAAATGAATCCCATGTCTGCAAGCAACAGTGTACCACACATATCTTGGCATTTGCAGATGTTAGTGCATACACTCCTCAGTATGCACCAGTCATGCCTTGCACACACAGTGGATAGGAATACAGACACATATCCAAGGACAACACACTAGAATAAGCCAAAATCTGACAGACATAGATGTGTGGAAGAGAGTGACTATGACAAGGAGCCATCCATTATGAGGCCTGTCCCACCCTGCACACAGCCAAATGGCTACAACCACATGAGGTGTAAATGTCACTCACTGTAGACATTAGCCACAGGTATCCTCCAGCATTACAGACTATGTAGTGCAAGTGCTAGCTGTGCAACATGATTGTACAAGGCAGTAGTCATCTAGCAGCTGTATACATGTACCTGTGGAATATAACCCTGCGTGTGTATGCATGTGGTGTGTCAACCTCTAGATGAATGGGTTATGGCCCATGCACATGCACTGCCCTCCCCATTGCCCTACTCTGACAAGCCTGCTGAGGTCATCCACTTTGAAATACACCATTGAGAAAAGTGTAGCCCAGTAATCTCCGTGGTGTGTTCTATGACTGTGTACTGCTGTAGTGTGATAAACTAGTTAGGTAGGAGTTCTAATCCCAGACATGGCGACTGTTTGTGTGTGTGTCCCCTGTCTGTGTAGAGATCCATGCTTTTTAGGCTAGTCACACCCACTACAATTCAAATGCCCTACTTTGGCAAGGCCGCTGATGTCATACACTGTGAAATACACCTTTCAGAAAGCTGTAGCACAGTAATCTATGTGGCATGTCCTATAACTGCATACTGCTGTAGTGTGATAAACTGATTAGGTAGGAGTTCTAATCCCAGACATGGCATTTGTGTGTGTGCGTGTGTTTTTTTCTGTGTAGGGAGCAATGCATTTTACGCTAGTCACATTCACTAAAATTCAAATGCCCTACTTTGGCAATCCTGCTGATAAAATTCACTGTGAAATACACCTTTGGGGAAAGAGTACTCCAGTAATCCCCATGGCATGTCCTATAACAGCTTCATGCTGTAGTGTGATATAGAACTCTGGTAGGGGTTCTATTCCCACACATGGCAGTTGTGGATGTTTTTGTATGTGTTTCTATGTCTGTGTAGGGAGCAATGCATTCTAGGCTAGTCACATTCACTGCAATTCAGATGCCTTACTTTGGCAATCCTGCTGTCATTCACTGCGAAATATACCGTTGGGGAAGGAGTACTCCAGTAATCTCAGTGGTGCATCTTATAACTGCATAGTGTTGTAGTGTAGTAAACTAGTTAAGTAGGAGTTCTAATCCCAGATATGACAGGTGTGCGTATGTCTGTGTTTGTCATTCGTATCCTGTGTGGAGGTGGTTGTGAGTGTGTAACAACTGAACTCAATGTGAAGCAGGTTCTGCAAATTTCTTATATGGTGGCCCTAGTATACATCACAATGTCCACCATACAGGGATATCAGATGTGAAATAGCCAAGAGGCTGGGTGCAACTCCATACCCCTACATGCAACATCAAGGCCAGGCGAACAAAGTTAGCAACCCTTGTATTACCCAGAGAACACTCTCAACCCATGTCTCATACACACACACACACACACACACACACACACACACACACACACACTTGCCTAGGCAACAGCCGTTATGTTGGTTATACCCTGCATATTGCCCACTGATAGTAATCATGGTGTGATTGCAGTGGGCTACAGAGGGGCATGGCACCCTGTCCATCAGTCCAATAGGTACATACATGAAAACAGTGCACCTTCCCTATGTTCCCCACTGGACACCTATGACACCTGTGGTGCCATCAAATGTGACCCAAAAAGGACATACCATGCCTGAAAAACATGCCCTGTATGGACAGATGCCATTGACACCAGGGAATAATGGTATCATACTATCAGTGTAGGTGCAGTGTCAACCTGCTGTCCATTAACAGTTCCCACCACATGAGGCCAGGACTGGCACATCTGATGATAACAATCTATGTACACAACATGGGCCAGGCACCCCGGGTACAGTTCCACATGTCACTGTACATGCATGTGGGAGGTGTGCACATCCCAGACACCATCCATGTCTTGAACTAAGGAACACATACATGGCAAGCAATGCAGAGCATTGGCCACATGCAGTAGTTACCCAGGTGACTGGATGGTGAATACAATACTCACCTCTGTGGGCAAATCTAGACACTACGCCCCCAAGCCACACTGCAGGCCATTGTCATGTGGCCTGATGCCAATGTATACCCATCACCTAGTCTTGTATAGCTGTCTGGCACAGTTAACCACTGCACACCCATGAAGCAATGCACCCATGCATGACAGTACTGGCACCCTGTGTCTGTGTGTGTATTGTATGATATGTATGACCACATTCACACTCACTACAACCCCCATTGGCATACTGAAGCATGCTGTCTAATGTCAGACACCTCCACATACCCTTTGCCCATATAACCTCTGTATGACCCTGTGGTGCATATGATACTTGCACAGTACTGTGTTGTGGCAAACTCACTAGTGATGGGTTGCATTCCTGGCCCTGCCAAGTGTGTCAATGTGTGTGTATCAGTGAGAAAGTGTGGCTGTGTTGACGTTGACACCTCTTCATGAGGACAGCCACATGTACTACACCTACTGTATAGCTACCATATCACCTTTGCAGATGTCACTCACCATCACATATAAGTTTGGTGGTCTCCTCAACATGTAACCTATGTAATGCATCTAATAACTGCATAGACATGTGATAGCACTACATAGTCATCAGGGGTTTGATATCCTGTACTGGTAGGTGTGTGACACAAACATGCTTAGGTTTTACTCTCCCATCCCTCCCTAACCTATCTTTGCCTCTGTCTGCATCTCTCACTCCCTCTCTGGTGGATGTGGATACTTACACCTGCTTTGCTTAGGCAGTATGTGTATTTTAAGTGATGCTCTTGATCAGCTGATGGCCTCTGCACGAATTGCAGCCCTCCTCTAGTTGATTGCATGTGGAACAGCTGTGGTAACATTCCCACAGCCAATTGCATGGAAACACACTCCAATATCTAGGAACATCATGTTGGTGTTGGGCCTTTTCATTCACTGTGAGCAGGAACTCGATCTGTTGTTTGGCAAACAGCATCACAGATGGATTGGGGATGCCCACATTTACGCAAACCTTAATGTACCCACTTGTCCGTACCTAAATGCTCATTCTTATGCCTTTCCAACAAGGATGGCATTACTACCAACACTATTTTAATTACACGACAGTATGACAAAAACGATGACGGTGTCACGTTATTACATCTTAGTTTCCTATCTACTTTTTCAGCTGACACGGCAAGAGTCAAAGAGATTTTTATAAAGAATTGGGCATTAATTTTGGAAGAACCGTCCATTTGCACTAAGCTAGGTATCAGACCCCGCTTTACTTTTAGAAGGGGTTTTAATCTTAAAAACTTGTTGGAAAGGCATAAGAATGAGCATTTAGGTACAAACAAGCGGGTACATAAAGGTATGCGTAAATGTGGGCATTGCACACAGTGTAAATACATTCAAGTGACTACTGACATCAATATTAATAACAAACAGTACACAATAAATGGCTCCTTTAATTGTGAGTCCAAAGCTGTAGTATATGCAGCTTGCTGTCAGGTTTGTCCCTCATTTTATATAGGTAAGACCAAGCGGAAATTAAAACAAAGAATATACGAGCATTGTTATGCTGTTAGTAAAGGAGATGTTAACAATGCTCTTGCTCGGCATATTTTACAATTTCCAACACATGAGTTTTTATTTTTGGTTGTACACCAAACACTCTTGGACCCGAGAGGGGGGCCTTGGCAACTTTTATTAGAACAAAATGAGTTGTATTGGCAAATCAAAACGGCTGCATACATTTTCCCTGGTTTAAATGAATTTGTGTCTATTAAAAGCGTGTTAAAATTAAGAGCTTTAAATAGATAACATATTAATTTTGCACAAAAGGTTTCAAATTTGATATTGTACTTCTTCGTTGATTAAGTTTGAAACATAGTAATATTTACATAGTTTCATATATATATATATATATATATATATATATATATATATATATATATATATATATATATATATATATATATATATATATATATATATATATATATATATATATATATATATATATATATATATATATATATATATAAATAAAAATATGGACTCTGTTTTTGGTCATATATTCAGTATTATTATGATCAGACTTTAGTCTCTAACCAGCATGGAATTATTTAATATAGATGTTTTACATATTACTATATTTTTATGTGACTTTACTTAGCTAAATATCTTAGTTCTTACAGTAAACTTATGTCATTATCATATATTATACATTTTCAGTTTAGCCCTAGTAGCTTTTAAAATGTTATTTTGTAGTATAATATTTATATATGTTATACATATATATTTAATGTTATTTATAAATTGACTATTACGTATTTAACATTGTAACTTTTTAGAGCAGGTTTTATACTGTTTAAATATTGTATTTTTATATGGTTTTATTTTTATTGGTTGATTGAATGACTAATTGACAATTAACTACAAGCTATATAAGTATCATTGTTATGTTGTTCTGGGTCTGAAGAAGATGGAATATTATTACCACTGAAAGCGCTTACCATATTAAAGTTTTTAGTTGCTTTAGCATTACGTTACTCATATTTGCTTATTTCAGCTTTCTCCTACCATTCAACTCGTTTTTCTTTTGATTTTTAGTAGTGTTTTTGGTTTTCTTGTTTTTTTGTTGGATATCATGGCGAGTGGGAGTGGAGATGGGGAAAGCGGTTCGCAACTACTGTTTCCATCAACATCTGAGGAATATAATGCTACTATGGGTCACAGTCATAACAGCAACTCCAACAAAGCGAATGCTGTTGGGAATTTAACTATATTGGTAAACATGCTTCTTGGGAAAGTTGAGGCACTTTCCCAGAAGTTTGAGCAAGGTACAAGAATGGTCAACACCTCAAGTATGGCAGAAACTACAAATCAAGGACTCAATGTACCCTGTTCCCACAGTAGAAGTGCAAGTCCGAGTACCAACGATGTGCAGCCTTGTTTACCTTCAGGAAGTATTAGGGAAGGCACACAGGAAGTTATCATTGCTCCCAGACAAGAAGTGAATGTAATAGGGGACCGTTCTGCTGGTAACAATGTTTCCAATGCTATTAATAGTATCCCAAGCATGGCTGGTTTTCTGGATCATGATAACTTCTTTATTCACACAGTGAATGACCAAAATGGAGTCAACCAACGTCATGATGTGAGTAATATAACTGATTTGCACAATGCATTTGACCAAAAACTTTTTAAATGTCACAAACTGCAGCTTGAAGTTGCCTATCTAACTGAATGTTTAGACAAGAAAATCATTCCCAAAGGGCTTAGACAGTGGCGCTTCCCTGCAGGTTTAATTGCTGAATCTGTTTTTCATAAGAACTTTTAGCATTATTTGACAGGCAAGCAGCTGAATTCATTAAAACTTTGGTCAATTTTTATAATACTGAAATTGCTACTTTTAAAACTGAACTTGAAATAATGGAACATTCTATTTGTGGGGATCATAACTTTGAACAGTATAAATATGACTATTGCAGAATTTATTCAAGTATTGATGCTACCATCAACAAACTGTTAGCCACTAAAAAGAAAAAAATTGACAGAGATGTACAGGCTTATGTCCATAACAAGGCATACCCTGCCCCCCCCCCCCAGTTACCCACATGAATGGTATTCAAGATTATATGGGTTCTAGACCTGGCTTTGTATGTAATAGCAATGGTCCCAATAACTCCTGACATCATAATGCTCATCTGGAAGAACCTTTACGTAGAAGTGAAAGAATAAGAAATAATCAAACACAACTTAACCAGCAGCAGTTGAATGATGTTAATGGCTCTAGTTCAACTGCTAATAACCAGGTTTTTCAAGTGGACAGGGATTCAAACCACAACAATCAGAACAACCAATCGAACCTGAGACGGCAAGGGAATTGGAAGAACAATCGAAGGAACAAGAGTAGGAGATAACACCAATTGCACCTAATGAACCAGAAATTTTATTGAGCACACACAGTGACTTTAAAATTTTCAATTATACTGCTATAACTGTAGATCAAAATATGGTTGATTTCTTTGCTAAAGGACTTTCCTTTGTCCCTCATCAAAAAACTAATTTTGTAAAAATGATAATTGATCTTAAAATGTATGTGCGCAAATTGAATTTAGCGGTTCTGATGGGGACCAATTCTACACTTGTGAATTCTCTACGAGTCTCTAGCTTGTTTAACCCCCCACTTGTACCCACATTAATGTCCTTTGAAAAAATGTGTGAGATAGATTTAAGGAGACTATCAGAGACTATCAGATAATGATATGCACGTTAGATTAATGCACACTAACATTATTTCTGAGGACAAACAATACATCGACTTGATACACAATTGTGGTATTAGAGTTATGAAGCCGGACAAGGGAGGTGGCATCGTGTTTATCAATCAGTCTAACTACATTAGTAAGATGCGTGAACACATGGATTCTGAGGTATATACCCCTGCTAGTTTACATCAGGTTAATACTGCATACAGGCACATTAGAACTGCTCTTGACGATTTATTTCTGGAAGGGTCTATTGATATAGACACCTTTCAGTATCTTTCTATGGTAGCACCTAGAATTCCTAGTATTTTTGGGACTCCAAAACTACACAAGGATATTAGGAACCCCCCTTTTAGACCCATTGTTGATGGTAGGGGTTTGATTACTTTTGCTTGTGCTAAATTGGTAGATAGTATTCTTAAACCACTTATTAACCAGGAGTTACAAATATGTCATGGTTCATGGAGTTTCCTGGATAATATTAACAACTTGGAGTATAAGGACAACAACATTTTTGTTACGATCGATGTAAAAGATCTATACACAGTTATCCCCCACCAATTGGGTATAGAATGGGTGAGAGAATTTATGTTGTACAAGAATGTAGAGCATGATAAAATACGTCTGGTTGAAACACTCTTGGATCTGATTCTTTCTAACAACTATATTATGTTTGATAAGAATATATTTTTACAAAATAAAGGGGTAGCCATGGGGTCCCCATGTGGTACCAGTTTCGCAAACAGTGTCATGGCATATTGGGAACATAATTTTTTGTTCCCTGATAGTGTTTTTCAGGAAAATGTACTATGGTACACCAGATACCAAGACGACATGTGTCTGGTATGGCAAGGCGATGTCCAACGGATTGAAGGATTCATACAACATATTACCAACAAAACCAATTTTCTTGAATACACTTATCAAGTAGGGGTAGATAGTATAACATATCTTGATGTACAACTGACTAATGACAGTTATAACAAGCAGTATAAAGCTACCATTTATAGGAAACCTACCTACTCTAATGCCTTCCTGCACTACACTAGTGAACATCCATATCACCAGAAAAAGGCAATTGTTAAAGGCCAGTTGGTGAGAGCTGCACGGATGGTTACTGAAGATGTTGACTTTGACTTAGAATGCAACAAGATGAAGTCCATGTTCATAAGTAGGGGGTATCCTATCAAACTATTTCTAGAAACACTTACAGAAGTTAAAGATAAGAGATCAACAGGTTGGTTTAAACCTATTTTAACTAGTAGAGTACACAAGGATGGCATTACTACCAACACTAATTTAATTACACGACAGTATGACAAAAATGATGATGGTGTCACGTTATTAAATCTTAGTTTCCTATCTACTTTTTCAGCTGACACAGCAAGAGTCAAAGAGATTTTTATAAAGAATTGGGCATTAATTTTGGAAGAACCGTCCATTTGCACTAAGCTAGGTATCAGACCCGCTTTACTTTTAGAAGGGTTTTAATCTTAAAACTTGTTGGGAAGGCATAAGAATGAGCATTTAGGTACGAATGCGAACAAGCGGGTACATAAAGGTATGCGTAAATGTGGGCATTGCACACAGTGTAAATACATTCAAGTGACTACTGACATCAATATTAATAACAAACAGTACACAATAAACGGCTCCTTTAATTGTGAGTCCAAAGCTGTAGTATATGCAGCTTGCTGTCAGGTTTGTCCCTCATTTTATATAGGTAAGACCAAGCGTAAATTAAAACAAAGAATATACGAGCATTGTTATGCTGTTAGTAAAGGGGATGTTAACAATGCTCTTGCTTGGCATATTTTACAATTTCCAACACATGAGTTTTATTTATTTTGGTTGTACACCAAACACTCTTGGACCCGAGAGGGGGTCCTTGGCAACTTTTATTAGAACAAAATGAGTTGTATTCATAGGTTCATAGGTTCATAGGTTCATACTAGGCTATCTGCCCGAGGGCATTTACAAGCCTAGCCCATCGTTTTGTGGCTTACGCCACCCCTTTAGTATGGGGAACTATACCCATTATTTTGCTGTGCCTCTGTCGAGCAGTGACACTGAGGTAATCCCTGGGGTATATCTGCGATCTCCCATCCATTGGTCAAGATTTCTCTTGAACAAGGCCAACGAGGTGCTCTGCCTCACATGTACCGGGATTTTGTTCCACAGCATAGGGAGTTTTTGGGTGATGAATCTATCCCTCCAGCACGTCCTATTAATAGCCGTGTCGAGGTTTAAGTCTCCCGCCCTTGTGGCTCTGATGGATCTAGATTTTTGAGGTGAAGCATATTCATCAAATCTGGGTTTGACATGGCCTTGTATGTTAGGCAAAGGTCACCTCTGAGCATCGGTGAGCGACTGAATAGAGCTGGAGTTCTTTCAGTCGGGCAGCATAGGACAGATTTTTGAGACCCTTTATCCTTTTGGTGAGGAACTTTTGTGGCCTCTCCAGCTGCTGCAAGTGTCGGGTCAGATACATCCCGAATGGGGCATTGTACTCAATCATTGGTCTGATGAGTGATGAGTAAAGGGAGACTATGACCTCCCTTGATCTAGATGAGAATCCCTTCATGATAAGGTGGGCAATGTAGAAGGTCTTCCTAACTACTTTAGCTACATGGGTGTCGAATGACAGACTACTATCAACCTGGGTCCCCAGGTCCCTGATAACTTCTTCTGTGCTCACACGTACTACACCTGTACTACACAAACATGCTTAGGTTTTACTCTCCCATCCCTCCCTAACCTATCTTTCCCTCTGTCTGCATCTCTCACTCCCTCTCTGGTGGATGTGGATACTTACACCTGCTTTGCTTAGGCAGTATGTGTATTTTAAGTGATGCTCTTGATCAGCTGATGGCCTCTGCACGAATTGCAGCCCTCCTCTAGTTGATTGCATGTGGAACAGCTGCGGTAACATTCCCACAGCCAATTGCATGGAAACACACTCCAATATCTAGGAACATCATGTTGGTGTTGGGCCTTTTCATTCACTGTGAGCAGGAACTCGATCTGTTGTTTGGCAAACAGCATCACAGATGGATTGGGGATGCCCACATTTACGCAAACCTTAATGTACCCACTTGTCCGTACCTAAATGCTCATTCTTATGCCTTTCCAACAAGGATGGCATTACTACCAACACTATTTTAATTACACGACAGTATGACAAAAACGATGACGGTGTCACGTTATTACATCTTAGTTTCCTATCTACTTTTTCAGCTGACACGGCAAGAGTCAATGAGATTTTTATAAAGAATTGGGCATTAATTTTGGAAGAACCGTCCATTTGCACTAAGCTAGGTATCAGACCCCGCTTTACTTTTAGAAGGGGTTTTAATCTTAAAAACTTGTTGGAAAGGCATAAGAATGAGCATTTAGGTACAAACAAGCGGGTACATAAAGGTATGTAAATGTGGGCATTGCACACAGTGTAAATACATTCAAGTGACTACTGACATCAATATTAATAACAAACAGTACACAATAAATGGCTCCTTTAATTGTGAGTCCAAAGCTGTAGTATATGCAGCTTGCTGTCAGGTTTGTCCCTCATTTTATATAGGTAAGACCAAGGAAATTAAAACAAAGAATATACGAGCATTGTTATGCTGTTAGTAAAGGAGATGTTAACAATGCTCTTGCTCGGCATATTTTACAATTTCCAACACATGAGTTTTTATTTTTGGTTGTACACCAAACACTCTTGGACCCGAGAGGGGCCTTGGCAACTCTTATTAGAACAAAATGAGTTGTATTGGCAAATCAAAACGGCTGCATACATTTTCCCTGGTTTAAATGAATTTGTGTCTATTAAAAGCGTGTTAAAATTAAGAGCTTTAAATAGATAACATATTAATTTTGCACAAAAGGTTTCAAATTTGATATTGTACTTCTTCGTTGATTAAGTTTGAAACATAGTAATATTTACATAGTTTCATATATATATATATATATATATATATATATATATATATATATATATATATATATATATATATATATATATATATATATATATATATATAAATAAAAATATGGACTCTGTTTTGGTCATATATTCAGTATTATTATGATCAGACTTTAGTCTCTAACCAGCATGGAATTATTTAATATAGATGTTTTACATATTACTATATTTTTATGTGACTTTACTTAGCTAAATATCTTAGTTCTTACAGTAAACTTATGTCATTATCATATATTATACATTTTCAGTTTAGCCCTAGTAGCTTTTAAAATGTTATTTTGTAGTATAATATTTATATATGTTATACATATATATTTAATGTTATTTATAAATTGACTATTACGTATTTAACATTGTAACTTTTTAGAGCAGGTTTTATACTGTTTAAATATTGTATTTTTATATGGTTTTATTTTTATTGGTTGATTGAATGACTAATTGACAATTAACTACAAGCTATATAAGTATCATTGTTATGTTGTTCTGGGTCTGAAGAAGATGGAATATTATTACCACTGAAAGCGCTTACCATATTAAAGTTTTTAGTTGCTTTAGCATTACGTTACTCATATTTGCTTATTTCAGCTTTCTCCTACCATTCAACTCGTTTTTCTTTTGATTTTTAGTAGTGTTTTTGGTTTTCTTGTTTTTTTGTTGGATATCATGGCGAGTGGGAGTGGAGATGGGGAAAGCGGTTCGCAACTACTGTTTCCATCAACATCTGAGGAATATAATGCTACTATGGGTCACAGTGATAACAGCAACTCCAACAAAGCGAATGCTGTTGGGAATTTAACTATATTGGTAAACATGCTTCTTGGGAAAGTTGAGGCACTTTCCCAGAAGTTTGAGCAAGGTACAAGAATGGTCAACACCTCAAGTATGGCAGAAACTACAAATCAAGGACTCAATGTACCCTGTTCCCACAGTAGAAGTGCAAGTCCGAGTACCAACGATGTGCAGCCTTGTTTACCTTCAGGAAGTATTAGGGAAGGCACACAGGAAGTTATCATTGCTCCCAGACAAGAAGTGAATGTAATAGGGGACCGTTCTGCTGGTAACAATGTTTCCAATGCTATTAATAGTATCCCAAGCATGGCTGGTTTTCTGGATCATGATAACTTCTTTATTCACACAGTGAATGACCAAAATGGAGTCAACCAACGTCATGATGTGAGTAATATAACTGATTTGCACAATGCATTTGACCAAAAACTTTTTAAATGTCGCAAACTGCAGCTTGAAGTTGCCTATCTAACTGAATGTTTAGACAAGAAAATCATTCCCAAAGGGCTTAGACAGTGGCGCTTCCCTGCAGGTTTAATTGCTGAATCTGTTTTTCATAAGAACTTTTAGCATTATTTGACAGGCAAGCAGCTGAATTCATTAAAACTTTGGTCAATTTTTATAATACTGAAATTGCTACTTTTAAAACTGAACTTGAAATAATGGAACATTCTATTTGTGGGGATCATAACTTTGAACAGTATAAATATGACTATTGCAGAATTTATTCAAGTATTGATGCTACCATCAACAAACTGTTAGCCACTAAAAGAAAAAATTGACAGAGATGTACAGGCTTATGTCCATAACAAGGCATACCCTGCCCCCCCCCCAGTTACCCACATGAATGGTATTCAAGATTATATGGGTTCTAGACCTGGCTTTGTATGTAATAGCAATGGTCCCAATAACTCCTGACATCATAATGCTCATCTGGAAGAACCTTTACGTAGAAGTGAAAGAATAAGAAATAATCAAACACAACTTAACCAGCAGCAGTTGAATGATGTTAATGGCTCTAGTTCAACTGCTAATAACCAGGTTTTTCAAGTGGACAGGGATTCAAACCACAACAATCAGAACAACCAATCGAACCTGAGACGGCAAGGGAATTGGAAGAACAATCGAAGGAACAAGAGTAGGAGATAACACCAATTGCACCTAATGAACCAGAAATTTTATTGAGCACACACAGTGACTTTAAAATTTTCAATTATACTGCTATAACTGTAGATCAAAATATGGTTGATTTCTTTGCTAAAGGTCTTTCCTTTGTCCCTCATCAAAAAACTAATTTTGTAAAAATGATAATTGATCTTAAAATGTATGTGCGCAAATTGAATTTAGCGGTTCTGATGGGGACCAATTCTACACTTGTGAATTCTCTACGAGTCTCTAGCTTGTTTAACCCCCCACTTGTACCCACATTAATGTCCTTTGAAAAAATGTGTGAGATAGATTTAAGGAGACTATCAGATAATGATATGCACGTTAGATTAATGCACACTAACATTATTTCTGAGGACAAACAATACATCGACTTGATACACAATTGTGGTATTAGAGTTATGAAGCCGGACAAGGGAGGTGGCATCGTGTTTATCAATCAGTCTAACTACATTAGTAAGATGCGTGAACACATGGATTCTGAGGTATATACCCCTGCTAGTTTACATCAGGTTAATACTGCATACAGGCACATTAGAACTGCTCTTGACGATTTATTTCTGGAAGGGTCTATTGATATAGACACCTTTCAGTATCTTTCTATGGCAGCACCTAGAATTCCTAGTATTTTTGGGACTCCAAAACTACACAAGGATATTAGGAACCCCCCTTTTAGACCCATTGTTGATGGTAGGGGTTTGATTACTTTTGCTTGTGCTAAATTGGTAGATAGTATTCTTAAACCACTTATTAACCAGGAGTTACAAATATGTCATGGTTCATGGAGTTTCCTGGATAATATTAACAACTTGGAGTATAAGGACAACAACATTTTTGTTATGATCGATGTAAAAGATCTATACACAGTTATCCCCCACCAATTGGGTATAAAATGGGTGAGAGAATTTATGTTGTACAAGAATGTAGAGCATGATAAAATACGTCTGGTTGAAACACTCTTGGATCTGATTCTTTCTAACAACTATATTATGTTTGATAAGAATATATTTTTACAAAATAAAGGGGTAGCCATGGGGTCCCCATGTGGTGCCAGTTTCGCAAACAGTGTCATGGCATATTGGGAACATAATTTTTTGTTCCCTGATAGTGTTTTTCAGGAAAATGTACTATGGTACACCAGATACCAAGACGACATGTGTCTGGTATGGCAAGGCGATGTCCAACGGATTGAAGGATTCATACAACATATTACCAACAAAACCAATTTTCTTGAATACACTTATCAAGTTGGGGTAGATAGTATAACATATCTTGATGTACAACTGACTAATGACAGTTATAACAAGCAGTATAAAGCTACCATTTATAGGAAACCTACCTACTCTAATGCCTTCCTGCACTACACTAGTGAACATCCATATCACCAGAAAAAGGCAATTGTTAAAGGCCAGTTGGTGAGAGCTGCACGGATGGTTACTGAAGATGTTGACTTTGACTTAGAATGCAACAAGATGAAGTCCATGTTCATAAGTAGGGGGTATCCTATCAAACTATTTCTAGAAACACTTACAGAAGTTAAAGATAAGAGATCAACAGGTTGGTTTAAACCTATTTTAACTAGTAGAGTACACAAGGATGGCATTACTACCAACACTAATTTAATTACACGACAGTATGACAAAAATGATGATGGTGTCACGTTATTAAATCTTAGTTTCCTATCTACTTTTTCAGCTGACACAGCAAGAGTCAAAGAGATTTTTATAAAGAATTGGGCATTAATTTTGGAAGAACCGTCCATTTGCACTAAGCTAGGTATCAGACCCCGCTTTACTTTTAGAAGGGGTTTTAATCTTAAAAACTTGTTGGGAAGGCATAAGAATGAGCATTTAGGTACGAACAAGCGGGTACATAAAGGTATGCGTAAATGTGGGCATTGCACACAGTGTAAATACATTCAAGTGACTACTGACATCAATATTAATAACAAACAGTACACAATAAACGGCTCCTTTAATTGTGAGTCCAAAGCTGTAGTATATGCAGCTTGCTGTCAGGTTTGTCCCTCATTTTATATAGGTAAGACCAAGCGTAAATTAAAACAAAGAATATACGAGCATTGTTATGCTGTTAGTAAAGGGGATGTTAACAATGCTCTTGCTTGGCATATTTTACAATTTCCAACACATGAGTTTTTATTTTTGGTTGTACACCAAACACTCTTGGACCCGAGAGGGGGTCCTTGGCAACTTTTATTAGAACAAAATGAGTTGTATTCATAGGTTCATAGGTTCATACTAGGCTATCTGCCCGAGGGCATTTACAAGCCTAGCCCATCGTTTTGTGGCTTACGCCACCCCTTTAGTATGGGGAACTATACCCATTATTTTGCTGTGCCTCTGTCGAGCAGTGACACTGAGGTAATCCCTGGGGTATATCTGCGATCTCCCATCCATTGGTCAAGATTTCTTTTGAACAAGGCCAACGAGGTGCTCTGCCTCACATGTACCGGGATTTTGTTCCACAGCATAGGGAGTTTTTGGGTGATGAATCTATCCCTCCAGCACGTCCTATTAATAGCCGTGTCGAGGTTTAAGTCTCCCGCCCTTGTGGCTCTGATGGATCTAGATTTTTTGAGGTGAAGCATATTCATCAAATCTGGGTTTGACATGGCCTTGTATGTTAGGCAAAGGTCACCTCTGAGCATGATGGCGACTGAATAGAGCTGGAGTTCTTTCAGTCGGGCAGCATAGGACAGATTTTTGAGACCCTTTATCCTTTTGGTGAGGAACTTTGTGGCCTCTCCAGCTGCTGCAAGTGTCGGGTCAGATACATCCCGAATGGGGCATTGTACTCAATCATTGGTCTGATGAGTGATGAGTAAAGGGAGACTATGACCTCCCTTGATCTAGATGAGAATCCCTTCATGATAAGGTGGGCAATGTAGAAGGTCTTCCTAACTACTTTAGCTACATGGGTGTCGAATGACAGACTACTATCAACCTGGGTCCCCAGGTCCCTGATAACTTCTTCTGTGCTCAGTGGATTGCCACCTATCTGGTAGCTAGGGGTAACCTTGTTTTTCCCAAAGGGTATGACTATGCATTTTTTGGCATTTAACTTCAGGCCGTGGTTCTGGCACCAGTTATCTGTTTCTGTGAGACCCTTCTGAAGGATATATGAGTCAGATGTGTTTTCTACTATGGCGCCCAGTTTGCAGTCATCTGCAAACTTTGTCAGCCATAACCCTCCTGTGTTTGCTTGTACTTCGGAAAAGTAGATGCCAAACAAGAGTGGGCCCAGGACTGAGCCCTGTGGGACACCACTTGTGACAGGCTTTGAGTCTGACATGGCGCCAGCAACTCTGACCCTGTGGGTTCTGTCACTCAGCCAGTTTGCAACCCATCTTGTGATGTATGGGTTAACATTTAAGCTGATGAGTTTTTCAATGATACCCGAGTGGGGTATTGTATCGAAGGCCTTAGCCAGATCGAGGTAGGCTGTATGGACTGTCTTTCTCTCGTCAATGGCTTTGGTGACTGTTTCGAAGAAGTCAACTAAGTTTAAAAGGCATGATCTGCCTTTGACAAAGCCAAACTGGGTTGGATCCAAAGTCTGCAAATTCCCTATGTCTTTATTTATGAGGTCCATTATGATCCTCTCCATGGCTTTGCAGATAAGGCTTGTCAAGCTAATGGGCCGGTAATTTCCAGGGTCGGTGGAGGCACCGCCTTTGTGAAGTGGGACCACAGTTGCAGTGCGCCACTCCTGGGTAATTATCCAGAGGTAAGACTTTGATTAAACAGCTGTCCTAGCTGTGGGTTTAATTCCTCATTGAGTTAGTGGAGCACACAGCCCTTGGACACCATCAGGTCCCATGGATGCTGTGTTTTGCTTTGGAGAGAGCAGTTCTCACTTGGGCTGGAGATGTTTGGGGGCTGCAATCATTTGGTATAGATATCTCTCCTTTTGGGGGGGAGGGGCGGACGAAGTTTGCACTGAACCTGTCAGCCAGTATGTTGGCAATGTCTGTAGGATCAGTAATCTTCACATCATTTTGAACTAGTTCTGAGCATATCTGGGAGTTTCCTCCTAGGTTTCTAACATAGCTAAAGAAGGCCTTATGATTGTCTTTTGAGTCTTTAGCTATTTTTCTCTCGAAATTTGCTTTGGATGATTTTATGAGAGCTCTAAGTTTTTTACTTATAGTGATCAAGGGTGTCTTACCTTTTAAGGATTTTGCTCTATCTTGTAGTAGCTTCCTCCTTTTATTGTAGAGTTTGTTTATGGCTGGGGTCCACCAGACTGGACGCTTGCCTTTGGTACTAAGAGTCTTTGTTTTGTTTGGGATTGCCTTATCCATGCAGTCCTGCAGGTGCTGGTAGAAGGTGTTTGTAAGGGATTCAGCGGCTTGAGTACTGTT
The DNA here is from genome assembly GCF_019279795.1 of Protopterus annectens. Taxonomy (NCBI): domain Eukaryota; kingdom Metazoa; phylum Chordata; order Ceratodontiformes; family Protopteridae; genus Protopterus; species Protopterus annectens. The sequence goes on along the minus strand of NC_056741.1, from coordinate 508,562,422 downwards.
TTCCATGCTCGGGGCCTTAAAGGAGACCACACTAGTCTTTAGAAGTGTGAAGTCGGCTTTGAGAAGTTCTTTACTGTGGTCTTTTTATTTCAGGTGGGGTGGGATGAGGACCTCCAGCGAGATTAGTTTGTGATCTGATCTCACCAGTGAGGGGTATACTTCCGGTGTTGAACATTGTGCTCCCATGTTCGTGATGATGAGATCAAGTATGTTATCTCCTCTTGTGGGGATGGTGACTAGTTGTTCCATGGCATTTGAGTTTATGAATTCCAGGAACTTTTGGGCTAGGGTGTTTGGGCTTGAGTAGTGTTCCCAGTCTATATTAGGGTAATTGAAGTCACCTAGTATGATGGTGTTTGGTGATACATTTATCCCCTCTAGTGTTTTGGCAAATCAAAACGGCTGCATACATTTTCCCTTGTTTAAATTAATTTGTGTCTATTAAAAGCAATTTAAAATTAAGAGCTTTAAATAGATAACACATTAATTTTGCACAAAAGGTTTCAAATTTGATATTGTACTTCTTCGTTGATTAAGTTTGAAACATAGTAATATTTACATAGTTTCATATATATATATATATATATATATATATATATATATATATATATATATGTATATATATATATAAATATGGACTCTGTTTTTGGTCATATATTCAGTATTATATTATTATGATCAGACTTTAGTCTCTAACCAGCATGGAATTATTTAATATATATGTTTTACATATTACTATATTTTTTATGTGACTTTACTTAGCTAAATATCTTAGTTCTTACAGTAAACTTATGTCATTATCATATATTATACATTTTCAGTTTAGCCCTAGTAGCTTTTAAAATGTTATTTTGTAGTATAATATTTATATATGTTATACATATATATTTAATGTTATTTATAAATTGACTATTACGTATTTAACATTGTAACTTTTTAGAGCAGGTTTTATACTGTTTAAATATTGTATTTTTATATGGTTTTATTTTTATTTGTTGATTGAATGACTAATTGACAATTAACTACAAGCTATATAAGTATCATTGTTATGTTGTTCTGGGTCTGAAGAAGGTGGAATATTATTACCACTGAAAGCGCTTACCATATTAAAGTTTTTAGTTGCTTTAGCATTACGTTACTCGTATTTGCTTATTTCAACACTATGGAAAAAGGCCAACACACAGGAGGGGGTTGTGCTTGACCTGACTACAGACTGTAAGTGCTGCTATACTGCATTTGGAGTAATGTTGGTTTAACAGGGTGTGTGTTGATATGGCTGTCCTACATGTTTTAATACCTGTCATGTTAGTGCTATGTTAATGAGGAAACCCTCATCTGTAGGGTCATCTGCAGACTGGGCAGTGTGTGGTGCCTTTTGTTTCATGTGTTACCCACAGAGCACCTATCTGTGAACTGCAGAAGGTAGTGTGAGGATTGTAGTCTGTAGATGGTGACAGCCATGAGTGTTACTGAATTCATATCCCTCATAGGACATATGTTGCAACAAACCCTGTTACAACAGTAAATGTATAAGGTTATCACAGCAACATGTCAATACTGGCCCTGTGTTTGTGCCTCCAGCCACAACTCTGTCAACCTTTTTACATATGTCATATAGTAAGAGGTGCATAAGTGCTGTAGACCATATTTGGTGACATCATATCTGATAACAAGCCAATGAGATATCAGACTGCTACACATGTTATGTATAGTAGAGGTTATATTTGATGACATAACCTGGACATTCTGTGGTTATGTGTACAGTACTGAGGTTTGTGTACATATGGTGATTCTCAACAGTGTGTGTATTGTTAATATGTACCTTGGCCTCTGTACAGACTGTGGTAGATGTCATTGTTCTTGGTCCTGATCTATCTGATGTTACATGCTGCTCCACTGTATGTTACCCTATTTGCTTACATGTTTGTAGGGCCAAACACACACATGTCCCATACCACAGACTGGCATTGGACCACACTGTGTAGTGGGCCAGTATATGTAGGGTTAGTGTGTGAGTGGCACATATGAGGATGGTGTTGAACAGATAGTCCATATACTGTATTATTATGCTAGCTTACCATATGTGGCTGTGGCTATGTTCAAATTGGTAAAGGTTATGCACTTTCACACAGGTGTCCGTTACTCTGTGCTGTGACATGTCTGTAGAGCCTGTTATATATGCAGGTGCATGTGTATTCCCCCATAGGAAACATTGGCCAGTGTTGGGCCTGTATGCCTGCAGCTTGCACAATGCTTTGCTACATGCCTAGCAGCTTAGTGTACTTACCCAGTGGGATGTCATGTCCAGATACTTGCCAGATGTACTGCTGCTGGCACACCATAACAGTCATGTATGCCAGACAAAGCAGTGGGATGCAGTACAGATGTATGTCAATAACTATTGGGTAGTATGTGTTCATGGCACCACTGTAACAGCAGTTATTAAGCATCAGGATAGACAGGGGTGTGTGAATGCATAACTCATGCCAAATGTATACCTTGTGGTACATGTTATAGCCATCTACATGGCTGTTAACATTGACATTATCAGGCTTGGGCCACATGTCTTGCACTAAGGGGTTCTGTGTATTGGACTGTCCAGAGTGTGTCAGACTATCCACATATATTGGCCAGTATCTCTGCTGTAGTCCACAGGAGCATTACTGTGCTAGCAGTGGTACTGTACTATGAAGTCCTTAGGCTGTCTGCCAGTAGCCTATGGCACACATGTTAAAAACAGATGCAACCTCACACACACACCATGTCTGTGACGACAATGAGTATTACAGTAACAATAGTCTACAAATATACATGTAATACATACCTAACATTCCCTTTCACTACAACGTTGGGACTATAGGGGCTGAGGTAGGGCTCCACCATGTTCAGGACTTATGGTGAGAATATATGTATATATAATTATCCAGCTATCTATATAGATATATACACATATACATATCGACATACATAATAATTGGATATGTATATGTACATAGATATACATATAAACACTCAGATATTTATGTATACAGAGCTATATATGTCTACACATATACAGATAGAGCTACATATGCACATATACTTATAGATATCTACATATATATTGACAGTAGTAGGTATATCAGAATAGATATGTATGCACATATAGTTATAGATATCTTCATATATACCAACAAAACTAGGCATATCTGTACACATAGGATATGCATACATATATAGCTATATATATATATATATATATATATATATATATATATATATATACATATATGTATATCTATATATACATATGTCTATATGTACATGTATGTGTATTTATATATATATATATATATATATATATATATATATATATATATATATATATATGTACATACGAAGAGATGTACACATGGCCATATATATGTTGCACTATACAGATGTGTATACAGACATATGTATGAGTATACACGTGTATGTTCATGTAGACATATATAGACCTATTATATGTATATGCTAAAAAGAACATCTGTAACCACCAAAGAAAAATAACTGTTAAAATCTTCTCTTTAATAAACTCCAATGAAAAATATATACATAAAATGAATTCCAATAAGCGCTTTTGGCAAAAAATGGCTTCTGCAGATCGTTGAATTCATAAGATAAAAATCAGAATTTAAAAGCCTATCGTCCAATCAAATTACATTTTGTGAGTGCATGGGCCAATCAACATACTTCAATTTCCTTCACATAAGGCCAGTCAAGATAGCGTTGGAAATTCTCCCGCATAGGCTAAGCATATTATTATCAGCCAATCACAGTCAGGTCCCTCAAGTTCAGTAACAAATAACTATGCATTAAGCCGAAAGAAGGAGAAGAAGATAAACCAGTGATAGAAGGGAGGAGAAAATCATCCACCAATCCCTGTGGGTTCCAAGGAACTCTTCCGTACTAAGGCCAAGAACCTTATCTTTAAACAAAGCGACAAACGATCCAACCTATCATATCATATCCAATACCAGCAAACATATGAACTTGGTGAGGTAACAGATAAATCACCAAACATGATAATGTATTGAATATACGACATGAAGAAATAGTAAAACTATTCCCTAGTATGCCCATTTCTATCATATACCATTGAGAAATGTTATTCATGTTTTTTGTTTCAGTAAGGAGCGATGACATCTTTACAATATAGGCCCAGAGTAAATAGATGTAAAATTATCCATAGACATGTGCAATACATTGCTTCCTTTTACATTACAAAATCCAAAATTTTGGAGAAAAATAGTATTTTCATAAAGAAAAACCATGTGGCAAGTCAAATCGCATGAGATGAGGAAGCTGTGTCAAACTCAAGTACCTTGACCAATCAAAATTGATATCACAGTGCTTTCTATGTTGGAAAAATGGACCAGCGTCTAAAAGATCGTATTTTGAGACATCAAAGGGATATTTGAAACTCTGATCCAAACAATACTTTGGCCACCCATTGCTCAATGGATTCATCACACAGCTTTAAATTTCAAGTTATTGAGGTTATCAATTTAACTGCAAGAGGTGGTGATATTATGAACAGGACTGAAGTCAGGGAGATAAGTTGGATTGTCAACTTACAAGTGAATTGTCCACCTGGTCTAAATGTGGTGCTTCCATTTAAACTTATATTGAAGACCAGACAGAATACAGTTGGACACTAATTTTTGTAATTGCTAGCTGTAAAGATCTGAGTCCTTGTTTAGGTTTCACGCTATGTTTGATCCAATATCAAAACATCTAGTAAAGGAAAATTTCTATTCGGTACAATGGTAAGCAATTACAACATTTTTATTGGTTATCTATCATACAGGTGGCTTCTAAATGGCTCAGACATGAAGAGCTGATCCTGGATAGGAGTAATAGTTTGGAAGATGTGATTGGTGATTCGTTTTCAAGCTGAACAAATGAGATGAAGTTTCCTCATCACTCGTTCATTGGCTATAGTACTCTAAAATAATTTCTGTTTGGTCATGGTATATTTATATCTGTTCTAGGAACATGACATAGTTTCTCCATCTCTGTGACTGACTGTTGTAATGGACTTCTGTTGATAAAGCACCATTTTTCTAAACCTTGGCCCTTGAGATATGAAAGGAAACAATATATCACATCTGCTAAAGAGCAATTCTCGTAAAAGAAGCTATTTAATTTTACAGCTGTTCACGTTGCACTTGTATTGCTAAGGCTTTAGCGCTTCATGTTTTAGTAGTTTTGTTATAATTAAAATATATACCAGATAAAAGAATTGGTCACAAATATACAAAGGGAAGTATTTAGAAAAGGATGATTTTCGCTTGATACAATGGAAATTACATTGCAATGTTCTTATTGGTTATCCAATTCATAGATGGTTTCTAAGTGGTGTAGACATGAAAAGCTAACCCTGGATAGGAACAACATATTGTAAGATGTGATTGGGTGTAGTACAGTCACCGTGTGCATCAAAACCATATTAGCCTGTCCATGCATTGATGGTATGGATGACAGGGATGTGGCACAGATATCATCATATGCACAGGGTGTGATGTTGGTTTGCCAGAGGCCAAGGGTGGGCCATACATTTGACACCAACTGTGTGGGCGAGGAGTGTACTCTGATGAGCTGGGCATGGTGCTGTGGTGTGTGTAAGTATAGGGTTGCCCTAGGTGCGTTTCCATAGTGTGTGGGTAAGCATGCACACAGTTCTACCATGTGGCTGCCCTACACAGGTTTTTATGGACAGCTGCAGACCATACCTGGAAGGGTGTGCAGTTCACTGCCTCTGATCATGGACATGTGGACTGTACCTGCCAGGGGTTCCATGGGCCTGTCCAGGTATAGTTCTTGGATGTGCTACTCTCACCTGATGATGACAAATGTCCGCTGGTACCAGGTCCCTCCTGGGACTGACCAGGACCATGTGCTTGTGGCCTGTTGTGGTGTGATGTGGACAGCACCCCCCCCCCACAGTGCTGGGGCTGATACTGCCACTACGGGAGACCCTTGGTGTCCTGGCACATCCACGTTGACTACCAGTGGTTGGCTTTGCTGGCCTACATCCTCACGGCTGTCACCGCACTCCAGCCACATGCTCAAGCACAGACAGACCACAGTCAATGAAGGCCATCATCTCACCAGACCATCTGTCCATGAAATCAGTTAGTCCACAGATGGCACCAGCCAGTTCATGGGCATTATCATTTGCAGATGTGAGAGCAGCCCTCTGCAGTCTCAGGCCTTGCCTGGTGTAACATTCTATACATGTCTGCACCACAACAGCCTGAAACATGCACCTTCCTGTACCAGGTATGTCGACTCTGCCAGGGTCATGATGTCCAGTGGCCCTACCACGAGCACCCTGGGACATCTGCCTATCTGGTGTTCTGCTGGACATCCGGCTATGCCTGCTGTGACCAGAAACAGTAGGCATGGTTACCACACTTCCCTGTGCACTGGCACTGAATGCCAGCTATCCCTCCACTATGGCCACTGGTGATGGGGTGTGTATAGGCACTGAAACTGTGTGTAGGGTTGGGGTGGCTAAAAGGGTCATTTCAAGTGTTGGCACAGTGTCTGCCCCTGACAACCCCACCTGTGCCTCAACAGTACTATCATCATCTTCGGTGTCTATATGGACACCGACATCAGACTGCATGCAGGAGGGACCCTGACCCACTTCGCCACATGTGGGGGAAAACACTAAATGCACTTTATAACCTGTACAGGTTACAGGTTACCTGTAGCTCGGTAGGGGTCTAGTCCCAGTATCGCCAGATAACAGTGTGGGTGTATGTGGAAGGGTCTACATCAGGTTGCAGGGCATACACACCTCAGTGAGTCACCTGTCCATGTGGCACAGGCAATAACCGTTTTAGTAACCTTTGACATGTATTCAAATGTACCCCAGATATGTCACAGCCATGGTGTCACCACAGTGTTATACCCCATTGTGGAATTTGACTGCAGACCATCCCCATGTTGACACATGTACACCTTCAACACAAATTGTTAACATCATAGGGACCACAATCAACCAGTGTTAAAAACAGCTATACTGCATCATTGCTGGACATCATATGCACAGGGTGTGATTTTGGTTTGCCAGAGGCCAAGGGTGGGCCATACATTTGACACCAAGTGTGTGGGTGAGGGGCGTACTGTGGTGAGCTGGGCATGGTGCTGTGTCATATGTATCATATCATATGTAAACTTGGGAAACTCTTACAAAATCCCTAACAGCACCTACTACAACATGGTGACATTCATCCAAACCCAGACCCTAGCATATCCACATGTAATGCCCAATCTACCCATCCCTCCTTCTCACTTACCCCCACTAAAACTCCAAAACACACTTCTCATAGCTCACTCGAATATACGTAGCATTAACAATAAAATCACCCAGCTGCACACCCTACTAGATTTACATTCCTTTGACATCCTATGTCTATCAGAAACTTGGATCAAACCAGCTACTAAAGACAATGATATAATCCCACCTGGTTACAACATTCTGAGACTAGACCATCTAAATAAAAAGGGTGGTGGGGTAGCAATATTATTCAAATCTGATTGCAGATCACCTCACTAGATACTCAACCACCCTCACCTAATAATGCCGAGATCTTAATATCCAAGCTCCAAGTGAATGCTAATAAATCCTTATACATTATTTGCTCATACATCCCCCAGGTTTGTTTGTGTCTTTCAGCTTTTCCCAATTAGGGGTCGCCACAGTGGAACTCCAGTCCGCTAATGATTGGCAGTTGATTTTTACATACCAGGTTGCCAGGCCTGATGCACAACCTTCAACGAAGGTACGCCCATTCACGCATGTCTCCATGCAGAAGATGCTCTGGCTGAGAATCGAACTGGACAGCGTCTTACTGTGAGGTGACAACACTACTGCAGCACCACCACCACGTTCATACATCCCCCAGGTAATAACATAAATAGTCTTGAAAACACCCTTAGTTGGCTCTTGACCTCCTTCCCACAAGAAACCATACTCCTTGAGGATTTTAATATTGACTGGAAATGTTGTACTTCCGGAAATCCAACTACTCACATCAATCTTTATGGATTTCATCAAACCATCACCTCAGCTACCAGAACCCATAAACCTAACAACAAACAAACCACCTTAGATTGGATACTAGTGAACAGTAATCCCCAAATATACAAAACAGGCCTACTCCCCGATGATATTAGTGACCACTCTCTGACCTTCATATCCAGACAAAAGACCTCAATCCCCAACCAAATTAACTGTAGAATTACACGTAACAAGAAAAATCTAAACCCAGTTAAATTTCAAACTGAGCTTAAAGCTTGCAATTGGTCACCCCTAAAATCCCTACCGCTTGATGAAGCAGTCTCATACTTTAACAATAAATTCTTACAAATTTTGGAACACCTTGCTCCCTCTCACACTGTTAGAATTAGGAACAAACCTGCTGCTTGGCTCTCAAATGAAACAAGGCAAAAAATGAGACTGAGAAATAAAGCCTGGACCAATTGGAGACATACTAAACACTCTACTGATCACCTAAACTTTACACAGCTTAGAAATGTCACAAAAAAAATTAATATTCCTTGATAAAAAAAAAAACTATTACCTCACATTCCAATAGACCCAACATCAAAACCCACAAAAGTTCTGGTCAGGTATTAACAAATTGCTCCACCCTGGACACTCCAAAACACCTACCCCCATTAATTTGACTCAGAACTCTCCCAGCCAAATTGCGGATACTTTTAACAAATATTTCTCTGAAACAGTCCAATCAATAGCCAATACCCTCCCACCCATGCTACCTGTTACCACTGCTGACTCACCCCTGTCAACCAACTTACCCCACACATTACAGCTCCAACCTGTCCCAACGTCCATTATACGCAACCTACTTTTCAAACTTAAACCCTGCACACCTTCAGCTGACCTCCTACCAGCTGAATACCTGCAAATGGTAGCTGGAGTACTTGCCTACCCAATTTTCATATTAATTAACAGAACCATAACAGAATGCTCCATCCCCTATCTATGGAAAGTCTCACACATTATTCCACTCCACAAGGGAGGTAACTCAAACGAACTCTTTAACTTCCGCCCCATAGCCCTACTTTCCCCATTAGCAAAAATTATGGATAGACGTATTCATCATCAATTACTTGATCATCTCTTCCAAAACCACCTACTATTGGACTGCCAGCATGGCTTTAGGCCATTCCATAGTACTACAACAGCACTCCTATTCTTTTCAGACTGCAGTAATAAAAACCATAACAACAACTTACTGTCTTCAGCCCTCTTCATTGACCTCACCAAAGCATTTGACATGGTGAATCATCAACTATTGTCAGATAACCTAAGGTCTTTCTCATTTGACACCAAAACAGGCACCTGTATGCAGTACGCTGATGACTCGACATTAATATGTAGTGCCTCATCACCTGCAGAGCTTCAAACCAAGACCTAAACAGTATTTAACTTAGTCAAAAACTGGTTCCATCAATGCTGTCTCCTCTTTACCCCCCCCCCAAAAAAAACAGATTATTATTGTACTCTCCCACATCAAAGTCCCCTGCTATTAACTTTACAGTCACTTCCAACAATGGGACTAAAATAGCTCCCGACTTGACCACCAAACTGCTAGGTGTGACTATTGATAATAATCTGAACTTTGACAAACAAATTAACCTATTAGATCAGTTAATAGAAAACTTGGTTTCCTTTATAGACTCAAACCATTTCTCACAGCTTCAACTAGGTCTACTATCGCCCAAACACACCTAATCTCCACCCTTCTCTATGCATCCCCAATCTATACAAACCTCTCAAAAAGCAATGTCAGCAAACTGGCAACATCTTATAATAACATAGCCAGATTTGCCACTGGATCCCCATTTAGAACCCATCACTGCCAGAATCTCAAACAATTAGGATGGCTGGAACTACAAAGTCAGCTTCTTATACAGCAGCTTACAACCACTCATAAGATTCTGCATCATCCCACAAATACACCCATTCTCGGCAACCTTATTAGCCAATACAAAAACCTAACAACCCTAAGATCTGCAAATAGAGTACTAGTATCTACCATAAAGTCCAACAACAAATCTGGGGACTGCCTGTTCACTAACTCTGTTGGTAACAGTTGGAATAAGCTTCCAAGTGAACTAACATCCCTCTCATCCACCCCACTGTTTAAGAAGCAACTAAAGCTTTTCCTAGAATCACAATGGTTATACCCTTGCACCATCCCAGACTGACACTATTCATCTCACCTGACTACCTTCCCTAGTTGGAATACCTCCCTACTGCTTTGTCTTTTCTCTCTACTAACCTATTGAAGAAACACACTTCCTAGGGAACCAATTTATAAAAAAAAAAAAAAAAAATTCTTTGTTTCTTGTATTGTATCTATTTTACAAAATGTTTTTAACTATAAATGACTATCAATGATATTTATATTGTTATTATATGATCACTATGTACTTTTCTCAGTTTTTATGTTTTTGAGCTTTGATGTGATCACTATGTTCTTGTTTTTTTTTTTCATTTTTTTTTATGCCTTGGAGCTTTTCTCCCCAGGCCTCTGCTGAAAATGGACATATATCCAGTCAGACTTTCATGGTGACCAAATGTAAAATAAATAAAAAATACAACATTGCCTAACAGTGCACACACACACACCTCTGTAACACCTACCTGTCCATGGCTTTACAGACAGTCCCTCGTATATGTCCATGTGGTACCCCATCCTGCATCACACTTGTTAACATACACACATTGATACCACTCATTAACATATCAGTCCTTTAAATGCCTACACAAGTTGTCACAACACAGGATCTGTTACTACTTTACCTGCCTGACCTGTGTGTAGTGTTTTCACATGGCCTCACTGCTGTCATTCAGTATGCACCCTCTGTATGTCCAGACATCATGAGCATGGCCCCTATATGTGTGGGCTACTATGTTCTATCCATAATATCACACACTTGTGTGCCATGTGTATGTAATGCTCAGTGCATGCCAGATATGCTACTCATTCAGCCTATCATGTGACAACTGTAATATTTGGATACACTCCCTGGTGTTGACTAGTGCTTCCCCAATGCATCTGTAGTGCTGCATATGTGGGTTGTAGGTGGCCTGCCTGCTGAATGCGATATTAAGGGTGTATCTGGTGTCTACTTTCCCTCTCGATGCCTGTTCCAAGCTACAAACCATATTATACTATCAGCTGTCCTGTGATTACACACATGACAAGTATTCCTGGTGTGTAATGTGGCAGTCCATGTACACGTACTACATGATCCCAGAGGGAGGTACTGCTGTGTGAAAACCCCACAATCACACATGTGCCTACATGGCCAGCCACACAAACACACACACACATGCACACAAGCATCTTGCATGCATCAACCTCCCTCCACTTCACCAGAGTGACCCTACAGACAAACTGACTACCCACTAGGACACGGACACTCATACAGGTGAGGTTGCACAATGAAAGTACACGCAGCCCTCCTAATAGCCCTCTGTCAACATGCATTACATATGGTACCCGACAGCATGCAGTGCAGCTATAGTCAATCCATGCTGGCAACAGCATACATGTGTGCGATGCATGTGCTTTGTCACTAGGTGAAGCCCCTTCTTCTGGATACCACTGTGCCTATGAACACGGTATTTCTGTGCACCTGTTCTGTACCCTGCCATGTCCTGCGCACCACACCTCACAGGTGTACGGCCCATTGCTGAATGTGTACTACTGTGTCAGTTATTTCGGCTTTAATGCTCACAGCCCCTATGTTTTCCAGCAATACATAACTGGTATGATATGTGGACAGATGTCATTTGTGAATGCCTGATGTCTGATGCACAGCTCTCAATATCAGTGGGCCATGTATAACCAATCCAATACTCTTACCCTGACAACCATCAGAGCATACTGTGGCTATGAGGGGTGTATACAACTTTATTGATTTGATGCACCCATCCTTGATCTGCCATGGGACCACATCACGCATTTTGTAAAAGTACATGAGCCCAATATGTGAAATATGTCCTGTACTTTCACATGCAGTGTCCAGAGAATGTGTTAGGTGTGCAGATTCTGACCATGATGCATACACACAGTGTGGGCATATGTATACACACTCTTATGACGGTTTATCGAACCTCTTGTTGTGTGTACTACAACAGTCACTACTCCTGGCAGGGGTACACCAGAGTGGACCATCTGCATTTGCCAGTGTATGTTCAGTCTGTCCTACACATGTCTCTCTATTTTGCATGATTCCAAGGTCTACTGATGTGTACATCCCTTGGTGTTCACACACTGTCATCACTATTGCTGTGGGGGGTAGGGTTATGCCTGCCACAGGCCCTGAACCTGACTATATGCAGATAGGGCCATTCCTAGCAACTTTAGGATCCCTGCTGCAGTGCACTGGTGTGTCATGCTGACACCCCCTCCTTCAGCCTTTTTGCAGATGCATGACTAGTAAGCCCTACACATGTGTGTCACTTTGCAGGTCCCATACACTGAACACCACATGTTACAGCCTAGTCTCAGCTGATAATGTGGACTACTGTAATGCCTTATTTCATAGTGTATCTTTGTAGCAGTTGCCATTGTCCAACAGGTTTATACACTGGTGTGCACTGTATATGAGTGTTGTTCCAAACATGTCCCTACTGTAGGCCATGTCTCCCACCATTATGATACTTCCTGTGGACACATTCAGCAATGACAGGATGTTAGTTATCATGCAGGTGTCTGACATACCCTTCCAATACCCCATCATGATCACCCCTGTCATGCCATACATTTCACAGCAACAATACATGCACATGTACAGCATGCATTCTGGGTAGGTGTGTTAGATGTGTGCCTGGAATATACCATTGCCATTACATGCCCAGTGTGTTGGCAAGCATTTACTTAAACCATACTCACCAGCTACAGGCTGTTGCCTTGTTGGTTTCCCGGACGGACCTATATAAGAGGGTGAGAGATGCAATGTCAGTGACCATACCTGTCACAGTGCTACAGGGTGGGTGCAGTATTACAATACATCAACAGTACATTTCCACAATGCTACCACATATAGACATCTGTTTATCAATACTATGCAGCAACACAATATATCTATGACATGTCATATATGCATGATCTACCTGTACTGATGTGGATGTATAAGCAACAGTGGTCTTCTGATGTGCCCTGTGGCCTTACCTGCATGCTCCTTGGCCAGTGTATGGGTGGCACCAACCTCCACAAAGGTATCCGATGGATGGTATGTGGTGGGATGGGTAGGTGCCACAAGGATGGCCAGGAGCTTTTCCACACATGTCGGGGGATGGATGGCATGGCCCCCCCCATGGCAAGGTGATCCCCCCCAGACTGCAGCAGCACATCAACGGGCATTGAGAAGCAGGTCAGTACAATGATGCCAGACTTGCTCATAACTGCAGTTGTGCAGTCTGACATCATTGACCCTGTGGACTAGGTCATTCCACAGGGTGGTCCACTTCTGCTGGTCATTGGCAGCCTGGCCAAACAGCACAGGGTAGTGCTGGATTAAGTACATGAGGAGCACTTCAGTTTCGGCAGCTGAATATGTTGGTAGCCGTGCATGTGATATCTGGCTGAAAGACATAAAGATGGATACAGGTCTGAGCAACTCACACAGCAAGGTTACCACAGTTCTTAATACACATCTCTGTCACCCCCCCACCATATCAGTGACAAAAAACTGTGCACACAACTCATTAGGTATAGCTGCTGCTTACCTACCAGTGGGACAGATATTGTATTGTACCACACTTTCTGCTATGTGTTTGTAGCCATGTTCCCTGTGTGGACACTATCATTGCTGGCCTGTTACAGACTATTTGCCTGCATGCCATTGTCAGGGTCACTATGGTCCCACATATGCCTGTGGCATGGCTGGTTTGTGATTGCTGCACATCTGACATTCTATGTTATTGGGGATATCTATGCATGCTGTTGGACATGTTCCAGGATTGTGTAGACTATTACTACCAACATATGTTCCATAACAGTGGAACAATAGCATGTATATGTATTATTGCCCAGCAGAACCACCTCTCCAAATCCATCTGCCCATGTTACCTGGCCACATCACATGTGTGTCCCACCCTCAGGCCTCCTCATATACTGGTCCTGCAATACCATCAGGTGGAACCAACACAGGGGATGTTGACCCCACCTGGGGGCACTCACAGACTTGTTCCTCTCCCCTGAGGTCAGGTCCAGGGTCTGCTCCATAACGGGCTACACAGACACATGTGGGATGTGCTACATCACTCTGAGGCACCCAGTACACATTCATAGGGCCGACATGCTCCTCCTACTCAGCCTCTAGGCCAGCCACCTTCAGGATGTGGACTGCTGTTGTGAGTAGCAGTGGGTGGGAGGCTTGTTCCCATTGTGTTCATATTGGGGCCCATGAAGTCAAAGCAAGCTACACTCCATGCGTATAATAGCCAATAACTTGAGTAATAAAATTACAAATTTATTCTGTTGACAAAATGCTAAAATAATAATAAAAGTAGAGTCCCCAAAAATCACATACGATAAGCGCTTTCGATAAATCTTCCTCAGATCTGAGGAAGATTTATCGAAAGCGCTTATCGCATGTGATGTTTGGCCATAAAATGTAGCTTGCTTTGATATCTTTTTGTGCCTGTATCTGTGCCACCTACTCTTTAGCAGTGGGAAGTAATTATTTTTATCTTTCATATTTGGGCCCATGGGACATCCACATCACAGACCACACACATCATCCAGGGTGTTTACCCACAACATGTGTCACATACCACCCCTGTAGACTGTTCTCTATATCTACCAACCCTGACCACCTCCACAACTATACCTGCCACACTTCCCCATATTCTTATCCCATACTTCACAGACCAGGGCAATGTGGTCTCAATAAGGGGTTCACATGTGACATACCCATCCATGTTGCACACACTGCCAGCTGTAGATATCTGTGTGTATTGCTATGTGTGCTATTTCCTTGCACATAGCATGCAGCACTGTGGTAGTAATATAGGGGGCATGTATTTACATACATGTATGTTTGTGTGTGTGTTTGTATATATGTAGACGTGCATATAGGTATATATCTATATATGTGCAGACATATGTGATGTATATATGTGCTTATATATATGTCTACACATGGGCATCTGTATATTTCTGGACATACATGTATATATAAATATATATGTATATATATATATATATATATATATATATATATATATATATATATATATTATTTATGTGTACATATGTACACATATGCATACCTTTATCTGGGGTACATTCAGACATCAGGTCCACAATCTCACAACACCTTCCTGCACAGCTGCACTGTTCTGCCTTGCTACAACACAGACAGGTGCCACATATGGACACAGCCTGACATTAGGCAGTATATGTAGGACCAGATTGCAGGTAACCCTATTACACACCTATGGCATTCCTGTAAGCTACATTACAGATTAACATGAGTATCCTGCAAGGGGTGGGCTGTGGGTCCCACGTGTCCATCATAATGGCATTACTTCCATCACCAGCTATTGGCCAAGTAATATACATACTTCTCATTACACAACACACACTATGATTGTTTACATCTTGTCAGTCAGTGCTGATCTGCACATTTGACGGCTATGGGCCACTACCCACAGGGACAGACACTATTGTCCATAGCAGTTGTTCAGTTGAACATAATTACAACAACACCTGATGGCACATATATATCATTCCACATCATCTATCCCATTATTATAGACCAGGTACTACATTCAATTACATGCATATATCCTTCACATACCTGCTATGGGAATATCTGTTCTGGATAGTTTGCTGGATGTTATTATTTGGGTTTTTTTTTTTGTTTTAGCTTTGGCTTTGCCTTAGGCTTTTTATTTCTCTCTCTCTCTTTCTCTCTCTCTCTCTCTCTCTCTCTCTCTCTCTCTCTCTCAGTCTCTCTCCAGTAAATGGATGGAGCTGCTGTCTATAGATTGCAGCATGGATTTTGTAGGTGATGCACATGATCAGGTGATGGCCTCTGCCCCAATCAGTGTCCTCCATATGCTACCTGCATGCAGCCTGTCGTGCAGTACTTCCAACTACCACTGTCATGGCAACCACCTACTTTAAATCCCTACATCATGTGGGCATGGTCCCTTTACCTTTCCTGTGTGATGGACATCCTTCCTGTGTGTGGGCATCAGTGTTACTGACAGCAGGTAGCAATACCTCTTACAGGTGAACCTG
Organism: Protopterus annectens; assembly: GCF_019279795.1. NCBI lineage: Eukaryota > Metazoa > Chordata > Ceratodontiformes > Protopteridae > Protopterus > Protopterus annectens. Next base: position 508,546,091 of record NC_056741.1, on the reverse strand, counting down.
CACACTCAGGCCAGCTACATATTTGTAGGAAGTTCCAGAACTACAGACAGAGTGTGAGTAGAGTTGTTGCATGCATTGCATAGTACTGATGTTACAGGATTTGTGTGTACAAACTAGTTTAACTTGGAATGCAGTCTATCTGCATAGCTGTCAACTGTGGGTATATCCTCTTGATGGCCAGAGGTGCGCCTATTATGTTTTGTCTGTCCACTACACAGGTCTTGTGTCAGATATTTCACTGGCAGTGGGTGCGTTGAGTGCTATCAATACATGGCTACATCCATTTCTGTTTCTAACTTATATACCTGACTAATGGTATGTTGCAGACTATCCTGTAACACCAGCGACTTGCTTAGTGTATGGCAACAGTTTTCCAAATATGAGCTTATGTTCCAGCCTCTGTCCTCCACCTACATACCACACTTTGCACAAATGACATGCTGACAGGGGTTGTTCTTTAGTGGGCTGTGAGTATATGATGCTGCCATTCCTGCCATCAGTCCACTGCTGTTGTAACCCCCAGACATACGGTGGGGCTGGGGCCATATATTTGTGAGCTTCACCTACACAATACATGTGTGCCCTTATGCACTCCAGAGGCCAGAGTTTGTAACAGTGGCATATGGCCCTGTAGTATTGAGTCTGGGGGGGATGCACCATAACTAACCTAGGCTGTTACAACATGTGGGGGTATCAGGGGTGAGCTGCCTTAAAGTATCTGGATTTACATTACCGTACAATCCACCTTGGCTAAATGTAGGCCTACTGTTTCCTGTCATACGGACTATTCTGTTTGTCAGTGTGCTTGTGATGGTGTCAGTTATGCCTTGTTATTTAACAGTTACATCACATTGTGTCAGCCAAGGTCTTTACCCCCTAGGGAGTGTGTACAGAGTGGAAATAGAAGCTGCTAAACTATACATCTGCATTACTTACTGTCGATCGTTTGGTATCCTGTGGTCCAGTCTGTCTTTACTATTGTACTACTTGAAGGCCTAGGCCTGGACAGCAACATTCATAAACCTTTCCAGACTACTGCATTAGTATAACTGTTTCACAGTTGCATTACTCTGTTTATATGGATGTCAGTGTCTTGAAAGCTATATGACATGGCATATACAACTGTTGTTGTTGCTGTGTCTTTTGGCTTTCCCCGGTTAGGGGTCGCCACAGTGGACGGAACTCCGGTCCGCTAATGATTGGTAGTTGATTTTTACGTGCCGAGTTACCAGCCCTGATGCACAACCTTCAACGAAGGTACTCCCATTCACACATGTCTCTAGCTGAGAATCGAACCAGACAGCGTCTTACTGTGAAGCTATATGACATGGCATATACAACTGCTGTTGTTGTGTCTTTCAGCTTTTAGGGGTCACTACAGCGGAACTCCGGTCCGCTAATGACTGGTAGTTGATTTTTCCGTGCTGAATTACCAGCCCTGACGCACAACCTTCAACAAAGGTACGCCCATTCACGCATGTCTCCATGCAGAAGACACTCTAGCTGAGAACTGAACCGGACAGCGTCTTACTGTGAGGCGACAACGCTACCGCAGCACCACCACCGCGGGGTAATAGCACACAAATAAAGCTTTCCCATGTATGCAAACCTGAGTGTGGTGTTATATCCTTTGATCTCACTGTGGGTATATGTTGCAGACAAAGATTGTCATTTGTATGGGTGGCTCATAGAGTGTCCATCTGGTAAGGTGGTACCTGTAGGCATAGTGGCTGTTCCATATTGTGTGCACCTTCTACATATGTATCTTACTATACATATCTCTGCATGTGTATGTGTAGTTACATTATATATATATATATATATATATATATATATATATATATGTGTGTGTGTGTATGTGTATGTATATCTGTGTCTGTGCATATGTATCCTAGGGATGTTGATTACTTCCACATTGTACATTCCCTATAGGAGCCAGACTGCACTGCATGATATGTTACTGATACCAGCCTGACATCATACAGGTGGGATGGAGTACAGTTAACATCTTGTGCCCATGTCATGTCAGGTCCTGGTTATGGGATCTGCAACAGTTGGTGGTGTATTGCAGGGCGGACGTGTTTGGCTGTTGAGGGAGAATTCCTATTCGTACAAAATGTATGTTGATTGGTGCCTCTCAACCCCATTACCGGTGCATGTGGACATATATGTATTTGTAATGTTCCCATTGTTATCTTCAGATGTATATCCATATATACCTATATATATATATATATATATATATATATATATATATATATATATATATATATATATATATATCTGCTTACATATATATAACTTGCTGTATATATATATATATATATATATATATATATATATATATATATATATATAGACATATATTTGTAACATATATATCTATAGATGTATGCATATGTATGTAAATATTTATATATATATATATATATATATATATATATATATATATATATATATATATATGTCTATATCTACATATATAAATATGTTATATCTATTTAGATAATAATACTTATCCACACACACACATACATCTACATGTTGGAATACATTCCCTGTACTGTTGAATGACTGGGCTGGATGATATGTTTGTGAAAACATCAGCTTATGTATGTTTGACATGGCTTAGTGGTAAATCACTTTGGCTATGGTGTGCAGGGTCCTGGGTTTGAGCATTACTGAGGCTGTTTATTTTGTTGCTGGGCAGAACAAGGGCCATTGGATACAGTGATTAAGGCACTTTTAAGCAGTTGTAAGTGGGTTTGCATGGAAGTAAGCACTTCTAACTTCCGGTTACTGTTTCTTATACCCAGTCCGCTTCTAAATTGCTTAACCTGTGCAGGCATTGCTTACTTCCATGCAATGAGGCTTAAACCCGCGTACTACTGCTTAAAAGTGCTTACTCCTGCTTACCCCCGCACTAATTTCTTTAAAAGAAAAGAAAAAAGGGTTGATAGGAAAGTGGTGTAAAAGGGGCACAAAGAGGGAAAGACAGTAGGGAAAATAGCTAGGGATGTGCAGGAAGGGTGTAGAGAAGGTCCATAGCTGCCCATTTCTTCTACGGCAACAGCTGTGCTTATACACTGAATTTAGAAGTAGATTTGAACAATCAAACCCCTGGGAGAGAAGTGAGGACAAAAATAATAAGTCGTGATGCCAATTATACCAGATTACATGTGCCCAGTGGACATGTGTGCGACAAGAACAGCTATGTATGGGGCGAGATTTTTTTGGGGGAAAAGATTGTCCCTTTTTTTTTCAGGTGAGAGTGGGATGTCTGGGAGGGATAGTAAGTATATTTGGGGAGGTGCATTGGGTAGGTTAACAGACAAGACAAACAAGATGCATACAGAGGCAGTATATGACACATGTGGGGGTAAACACCTTGATGGGGAGTGGTGTTGGGAAATCAGAAGCCCATGAACCCCCTAGTGGAAACAGTGGGACTGAGGTCTCCACCCATGGGCAGTCACCACTGCACCTTCACAGCCCCAAGGGTAGTTGTGCCGGGTGCTGATTTGCAGAGCCAGGTTGACCCTCTAGTCATGACACATGGCCCTCGAGCTGGCATAGTAGATCTCCGACCTCCCTACGGAGCTCGCTACGGACCACCTTCCGGACCTCTCAGGGGTGGACGTGCCCCAATCCCTGAGGCAGTTCCACCTGAAGGTGGTGCAGGACCAATGGACAAGGAGGTCCTGGGTTGGGCCTCAGATGTGCTGGTGCCCAGTGCCACGGTCAGCTGAGGTGGGACTGGTGGGTCCGCTGGGACCAGCCTTCCCAAACATGCTATAGTATTTAAATGTTATTGATATATGTGGGTTAGGAATAGTCAACACATTCCAGTGTTAGGTATAACAGCATGCATAGATATTCCCATTAACCCAGACACCAGATATGGAACAGTTGCATAGCAAATGGACCACATGCATACATGGGACCACAGTGGTAATAACAACAGCATGCTTGCAGATTGATGGCACCATGCCATCAATGTTGGAATAATTCAATATAGCACATGCATGGAAAGAAATTTAAATATTTATCAACCAATAGGACATAATCAGAACAATGGAGTCATTACAAACTGGTTGAGTTGGGTATGTAGTTTATTGTTGGAGATATGGTGGGGAGAGGGAGATGTCAATTAACAACTACTATATTTTTGTAGTCCACATGACTTTCCTAGTCAGTGCTATCTGTACCTTACAAGTATTACTACACAACCCTATAGCCTTAGTTTAGACAGAGATATGGCTGTTGTCATCATTATACATGAACTGGTTTTACCTGTGGTATACACCTCTTATCTGGTATACCTGTGGAGGAAATGTTTAACACTAAATAACTGTTTCTACACATACTCTCAGATTCCAGGTTGATATTGTGCACATAGCTATCCAACTCTTTCTGCATGGACTCTGGCCATGTCATGACCACATGCAGGTGTACTAGGACATATCTAGACTATTGCCCTCTTCAGCCTTTAGTGATTTGACAAACACATATACATGCTTTCCTACACAGTTATATTATGTAGCACAGTGTGAGTGACAGTGATTAGTGATACTTTATTATTCAGGGAAACTGCAACACTCACATTTCCCTACAATACCAGAGTAAACAGTACCAGTACAGGGTATCACGGTTTTTATTTCTCGGCACAGTATTCGTGTCCGACATACCTGTGGGACCAATGTTTGTTAGCACTGCCTGAATGTTGCCACACAGTTCCAGATTACACATTAGTATTATGCACATACATCTCACTCTGTTACTATGCACACTCTGATCACATCTTGACAACATGGGGGTGTAGATAGGACATACTTGTCTTATTACTCTCATAACAGTTTCGGGAGATGCTAGAGTGACAGGTTTGTTCTCATCGATGTGTGATAACCAGTTGTATTCCCTATTTGCTGCCTAAACATCTTGAATCATCCCACAGATTTCCCAGGGGGACAGTGTGCTAGGCAGCAGATATGGGTCCACATACTGGACATTCTGGTCTTATCTGCAGAGTTGTGGGGTATGATTCTGCATGCAGCCTACTTCCACTCCCAGGATTCAGACCATGGCTGTGTCTGCTACAACCTAAACAATATCCATCAGATTTGTGTGTGCTATATAGATATTCCTTTATATCTCCTATCTGCTTTCTGTCTTATACTTCTCCTGTGGTTTTGCATTCTGACCTTGTATTACAGCACTCTTTTACAGGATTTCTTAAACAGTTATATTTTATAGGACAATATAGGTGACAGTGATGAGTAATACCATATTATTCAGAGCAACTGTATCAGCCACAATGCCATACAATACCAAAGTAAACAGTACCAGTACAGGGTATCATTTTTTTTATTTATTGGCACAGTGTTCGTATCTGACATACGTGTGGGAGCAATGTTTGTTAGCACTACTTGAATGTTGCCTCACAAAATTCCAGATTACACATTAGTATTATGCACATACATCTCACACTGTTACTGTACACACTCGGGTCACAGCTTGACAACATGGGGTGTAGATAGGAAATACTTGGCTTATTATTCTCATAACATTTTGGGGAGTTGTTAGTGTGACAGATTTGTTCTCATAGATGTGTGTGAATCAGTTATATTTCCTGTTTGCTGCCTATATGTCTAGGATTTTCCCACTGATTTCCCAGGGGGACAAGTTGACAGGCAGCAGATATGCACCACTTTACTGGACATTGTGCACATATTTGTACAGTTGTAGGATATGATTCTGTCTGCAAACTACTACCAGTGCCAGGATTCGAACCATGGCTGTGTGTGCTACAACTATGACAGTTCACATCTCAGTTGCATGTGCTATTCAAGTTTTGTCTGCCTTTTCTTGTTTTCTGTCTATGTGTCTCTCAGTTGTGCTAAATGGCCTCTGGGGCTTACACCAGTCATACACAGGCATTCCTACATATTCTATTTATTGTGCACAGTGTGGGTAACAGTGCTTAATACAACAGTACTATTACGTGATTACAAATCTATATTACCAAATGATACCAGAGTATACGCATGCAGTCCAGCAGTTAGACCTTTATTTTCAGGCTATTATGCTTTTATTTACATACAAACTATATGAGAGTCTTCCTGCCATATTCTCTGGTGTATGCAGTACTTGCCTTAAACAATACAGGTTTAATACAGGCAATTAATTTACTAATACTTTTAGATTTATTTCCTATGACAGTACATGCAAGAGTATTACTGACCTGCCTCGCATTGCAACCTCTCCAGGTAGCTTCCATTGGCCTCCTGGTTCATGGCCCACTCACTTGCAGCTGTGGAGGACATAAGAAGAATATTTAGCCATACCTATCCATGATATACATGAGCTAGCAATTATTACACAAATACTTGTTGTGATACTTACACACAGCTGGGACATCCCCTGCCATTCTGGCCTCTTGGATTCACTGCTCCAAGAGGTCCCCTTACACAGCTTCAGGATGGCATAGTGATGCCTGATCTGCTCACCAGTTCGTTGTATGCCAGTGGCACTGGTGAGGTCATGGGTGAGACAGTCCCAGGCTTCTGCCTTATAATGGTAACCCTGGTACTGGCTCTGCAGCAGTCTCTTCTCATGATCTTTGATAAGGTATCCTGCCATGGCTCTGGACTCCTGGATGTACCAGTGTTGCAACCAAAAGTGCACACCCTCTCCCCTTCCTGACATGGTGCATGCAAGGAGAAGCTACAACCAGTTATAAGATGCATTCCCACCTGTTGGGTTTGAGTAGGGCCAATTTCCCATGCTTTTCCATGATTGGCCAGTTTTGAAAAGGCTAAGCTATGGGCAAACCTGCTTACCTAATGTTGGCATTGTTTAAAGGAGTTTAATACTGGGCACATTGAGTTAGCTGGCCTACACATTGCTTACACCTCATGTGCTGGCCTGTGCAATGCTTATCATTGCTTACAATAGACTTTGCATTATATTTTCTTTTTGGCATTTATTTATCATTAATTACATCTTATTTGTATGCCTGGTGTCCATGATTCATGTGTACATACACTGTATGGGGTCCTTGTGTTTTATTGGGGACTTCAACATTCTATTACAATTACACCTCACTTCGGGGCTTACTGCTGTACTCCAGTTCACATATTTATGTTATGTAGTGGGTTATAGAACATATGACTGTATACTGATTCCTTTCACAAGTTCAGTTTGATTTTACTATAGTGAGGACTTGTTTGGTGATATCCCATTCTTCTGTGATAGCTTGGTGGTTAACTGCTGTGACTATAGAGTATAGAGTCCTAGGTTAAGGACCTGCAAGGCTGTTTATTTTGTTACTAGGCAGAACAAGGGCCATTGGATACAGAGTGATTAAGGCACTTTTGAGCAGTTGTAAGCAGGTTTGTGTGGGTTTGCGTAAGGGTAAGCAATGCTAACCTCCAGTTAAATATGCTTACAGAGAATTAGCTTCAAAATTGCTTAACCTCTATGGGCATTGCTTACCCCCTTACAAACGGGCTTAAACTCACTTACTAGTGCTTAACTATGCTTACTACTGCTTATTGGTGCTTACACCTGCTTACTAGTGCTTACTCCTGCTACAATTGCACTGATTTAGACAGTAATATCTCATGGTTCTTGAGAAGATGGGGGATTTGGTAACTGTATGGAGATGTCATTCATTACACATTTTACCTTCCATTTGTATCCATGATTCCTGTGTACATATACTGTATTGAGCACATGTGCTTATCTGGGGACTTTGCAACATTATGACACTGACATTTCACATGTGCATTTAATACAGTACTCCATTTCACAAATATATGTTATTTAGTGGGTTATGCATCTAAAATATTGGTCATAATGTGATTTGCCATGGAAAATGGAAAGTGCTGTAGTGGGACTTGAACCAGGAATTCCTGTTCATAAGGCAAATGCTCTACCCACTAAACTATCGCTATACTGCTTCATTTGCATATATCTTCCTTGTCATCCTTTTCAGCCATTTAAGCTGCATTAACCATAGCTAAGCGATGGGCACACCCGCTCAGCTACGGTTAGCTTTAATTTTATTCCTAAAATAAAAAAAGGGTTGTCTATTTTATAAGTATTTCCTATTGCTGTTGTACAAGTAGGGGAATGCTGCTGGGAATATGTGGACACCTATGAGTGGTCTCGCTCATTCCTTTGGCCTTTCTGCTCTTCTTCATTGTGGGGGCATTTATTATTCTGAGAGCTCTGCTCTCAGACATGCGCCCTGCACAATTACACGCTCCGTGTAAGATTAGGTGCTCAGGCAGCTCGCTCTCATTAATATGCATGGTGAGCTGCCATCCTGCTCCTAAACATCCGCTTCCATGCAGGACTAAGCTAGTCCTGCATGGAAGATTAGTAAATCTGGGGGATTATTTTGGTTCTGGCAGATTTTTTTGTTATTTGATTTTGTTTCTGTTACATCTACCAGTCATCACTACATTGACTTGTTTTAGTTGGTTTATTGATAGGTGACATATGATTAACTTGCAAGACATTCTCTGATCCAGCTCTGATGAAAATGTTACATATTCACAAGAAAAATTATAGAATGATTATGCGTTCCATGGACCTGAACCCTATTTGTGACTCTAACAGAACTTGCTGGAGAGACAGATTCATAGCCTAAAGGCAACCTGTCTATAGAATAAGCTTCCCATCTTCATAAAACAAAGCATATCCCTCACTCTGTTCAAAAAAAAATTTGGATAAATGGATGGGGACCTGTAAACTCACTCCTGCAGTACTGCCCATGTCCATTATGGACAGAGGCAGTCTGTAAAATGAGTTAGTGTTCCAAAACCAAAAGACCCATTACCCTGGTTCTATCCATAACTCTCAACTGGACAAATTTTGTTTTTGCCTCATATTTTTGGCACATTTTTCATAAAATAGCAGTTTTCTGGCAAACAAGTGACAAATCATTTAAAATTGAAGTTAGAAAACAATGACAGATATTCGGGTTTCAGGCTTCATACTCTTCAGAAAAAAATATGCTAATGCAAAACTTGTTATTCTATCAACTTTTGAAGTTTGTAAGAGCAATATTTAAAAACTGTTCCTATTTTTTGGGCCTTTGCCCCACTTTTATGTATGGCTTTGTCCAGATTTATTGCTCTAAGAGGTTGAGTGTTATGATACTATGCCTTCCCATTTCTGGGGAATTATGGTATACAACTATTATACCCTGGATATTATTGCTTATGCTTGTAAAGACTCTTGTGCCATTAGCCTAATAGTCACCTATGAACCTCTGAGTTAAAGTAAATTAAAGAGTACAACAATTGAAGAAACTGGCTATTAGGGGAAAAAGAAGTCAGAACTGCAAGCAGAAGCACACAAGACAAGCATTAGGAAATGCAGCAGTACACAAATATTTATTCAATAAATGCATGCATTTATTTCTCAGTGAGCAGTATTTCACCAGCACTAAGATGAAGTACAATTAATGTGCTCAGAATTTTTTCTCAATATAAGTTTTGTTGTACAATGCAACATAGTTTTTTTTTTTCTCCAAGGTGACTGCACATGGAACAGACAATTTAGAAGGAATTTGAATAAACTGCAATAGGTCCTGAAATGTAAAACAAATAGTGTGTACAGTTGCTCCTTTTTGTAGACCAGGATTTATTCTTTATTTTATTCTCCTTATTTTTTGTCAGCCCCTTTAAATAATTCTGCTACATTTTTTTATATCTCTTTATCTTTCAGTTCTACCATATTTTAAACTCATTTTCATTTTCCCACTCACAAGGTATCCCTGCTAAAGAAATTTTTGTCTTCCCTTATAATTCTTAAATAATTTCAACTACCCATTTCATAAATTCTTCTCTTTTTAACAGGTAACTGTTAAACCACCAGCGCATAAGGTTTTCTTAATAACCTTGCATCTTCAGTTTAGTTTTTAATGGTGCATGGTCTGTAATAGTTATTGGATATGTGCCAAAGCTTTAATTAAATAAGTGTCTTTTTATGAAATATAATTTGTATCCAGACTAGCCTTTTTATTGTATCTTGGAGAATAATATGTACGTTTTGAGTTCCTGCTCCTGAATTCAGATCTTCTTTATCAAATGTTCTCATAGATTTCTTCAGCAATCTACCATTTAGTTTTGAATACTGACATAGATAGTTGGATTCTTATGTCATTTGGTAGTTAGCTCCCATCTTCTAGGATTTAATTTGGAGAAGGCTGTTTTGCCTATGGTTGTCTGGAAAGGAGGTCTTGTTCAATGTAAGGCTTTTTTCATTGGAGCGTTTTAGTCCCAAGTAATAATATTCTTTTCATTCTTTTCACCGGTGGGCAGCATTGCTGATTTGTTGTTTTAGAGTAGTGTACTACTAAAGAGGGTAGCTCTGTGTGATATTGTAAGCCAAATGACAGCCTTTAGTACATCGCAATGATGTTTTCTGCATCTGGTAAGATAACAAATCCTAATTTTAGTAGTCAGGGGCTTGTGATTAATATAAGCTGAGTGGCAGCATATTATGGGTAGGGTATACTCAATTTTGGGTAGGAGCCACTTTTTGGTAATGGCTGTCCACAGAGGTGTTGAGAGGAGATGGGAAATATATTTTCATTCTAAACGCTGCTACTGTATTTTAGGGCTAACATTATCTCTGTATACATATGTATGTATAAAAAAAAACTTTAGTCATAGGTTTAATATAAGTCTAAGATACTTTTGCTCTGTAACATTGGGAAAGCTTTTATTTTTAGAATCTATATGTGTGCATGTCAGAAATGAAGACTAACAATATAATAAAACTGTATACTTAAAATGACACTAGTGTAATCAGCAAACTTTGGATTTCAGGCTTTAGTAGTTAATTTTATATTCATTACTTACATTATTTGGTACTCCATCAGGAATTGATAGGTATATGTTCCAAATTATTTTGTTTCTAAACAGAAAAGGTAAAGGTGATAACATGACCTTTATGACATGGTGATGCAATTACTTGTACAGTAATGATAAAGTCAAGAAAATTTGCTTGGTTTAATAGACTGTAATCTTATATAGCAAAGTTGAAAGATCATAAAGTAAAGTTTTCAATAAAAATACAACAGCTATTAAACATTAATAATAATAGTGAAGTTTAATGATAAGATCCTATTGGACATATTTGTATTGCAGTGTCTTGATACTATTAAAATAAAGCATTGTGATAAAAACTTATTAGAAATTTAAGAAAAAAATAGGTAATACATTTAAAAATACAAAAACAAGAAAAAAGCTTATTATCAGAAATGAAAAACACAAATGCAGAGTTTAAAAGATCCTACAAATTAAGACTCCATTAGCTTAGAAAAAGTTAGAGTACAGCCTTACATAAATTATCTCTTAGATTCGAAATGAGAGCAAGAACCAATTTGATTGACAGTATATCCATCTCTTATAGTAATAGGAAATAAACACATGTGGAAGAATTTATGAACTGTTGTAAAAAATAATATGAGGGAATTATACACAGGATAGTGGTGCAGAAAATGAAAAAGTAATTAATGCCTTTTAAAAGACAAATCTACAAAATAATTATAGAGAAAATAAGAAAACATAGCTAAACCTGTGCCTGTAACAAAAAATAAAACAGCAAATTACAGAGATGTAGGAAAGTAATGCTCCACATGCTTTACTTAGAAGGTTTTACTGACACTAAAGTAAGAATCTGGAAAAAGGAGTTTGAGGAGAAGTGCACCAACAAAGAGATGTGCTCTTTGTTTTACTGTACAATACCATATGCAGGAGTTAAGTAACTACTGTCATGGAGGAGCAGAAGCTGGCATCCAGTGAAGGCAAATGCCTGTTTGTGGCAAGTGTGCAGTATATCACAGGTCAACTAAGCTATAGTTTGCACTCAAAGTTATGAACAGCTCCAAACAACTGCTTTAGGGTTTGAAAGTTGTTATGCTTGTAAAAGAATACTCACTTCCTTCAATATTATTTTACATTTCAATCCATATGTACTGTAGATAAGTGAATGAAATTTTAATTGCCCTTAACATATTATCCATCTCCTGTAATTTCTACAGTATAGGAATGAAGGTAAACAGCATTTCTAGTAACCTCAACATCGCTTCCTTCACAAGTTATGCATAGAAAGAGGTTTGCTTACTTGATCTGCTTCAGTAATAGCTATATCATCCAGCTTGATACACTGCCTGTGCCCTATATCATAATGGAGCACAATGTTTTTGCCTCAGGATAGCTTAGTGCGCTAACGCACTACATTAATGTTACAGTTTCCTCTGAATGCATGGGTTCAAATCCTATTTTTGGAAAATGAGGTTTGACTAACTTTCCCTCTTTCCCTCCCTCTAGCTTTCCAAACTTAAAAAGTTGGAGGTTATAAAATGGGTAAAGCATTTACTTCACAAACATAAGGTACGAGGTGTAATTCTAACCTTTACCAAAAATTGGTTAAGCTTAAAATGACCTGCCAGGGCAGCTAGTCTAGTACTTACCCATGGAAACAGATAGATAAAAAGCACTTATTGTGAAGTTAGATTAACAGATATTCATAAAGGTTACCACAAAGTGTACACTACATGTACACTTAGTGTAATCTTTCTGTGTGACTAGAAAACACAAAGAATTTGATAAGAATGTTCTTGAATACATATCATGTACACTTAGTGTACACTTAGTGCAGGCTTTATTGAAGCTGGTCTAAAATCTAATTCTTTGCAAATTATAGTGAGGAAAGTCCATGTATAAGCCTGATGACAAACTCTTAATTAATTTTCATGAAAATAGCTTGTTACATGATAAACAAACCTTAACAACACTTACTGCTTTTTCAACAATAAATGGATCAATGATTAGAACAGCTAAAACTATAGTGCTTCAGTTTCTGTTACATAAATTAAAAATATTTATGTTAACTCTGCATGTTATACAGAAATTTGATTGATGCATGTTCTGTCTTTTAAAAGATAAAGATTTTTGGGCCATTTTCAATTGGGTAAGGTTTGATGGCCAGTAGAAATGAGGGCAAACATCACATGGGAAAAATGGTCAGAATATGGGATAAAAAGACATTAAGAATTCTAAAGGGATTCATGTTTGCAGAAAGTAAGCCTGATGAAAAACTAGCAGGCCAACTTATGGGAATAAATTGTTTTACCAACAAAAATTCATATTTAAATGTGATGCCTTTTTCACTCACTGGGTTATAAGTGTCTGATGCACAATATACTATGATTACTACTATATTAAGATAAGGTTTTATTACTAGTCTAACAGTTTGTAGTTTTCTCTATGCATTGTCAGCATTTGTGATAGTAATCACATTATACTGCTGCAACAAAAATGCACATTTTGCTTAATAAATTGAAAATATTTACTGTAACATATAAAAAGGTATACTCATCATCTCTTCCTGTTGTATCTGTAAGCAAATGCCTATTGCATTATAGCTCTACTAACAAAATTTTATGATTGTTTTTCACAAGCATTAAAGAAGTGAGAAAAACATAACACAAAATACTCTGCTTTTCTGAAATGTAATGACACATTGCAACATTTAAAGCAAGATGTCAGAGTTGTTAATATGTGCTCTGGCATGCATAGTATAAAGTGCAAAACTCTACAAATCAAAAAGTATAACAAAAGAGTTACTTGCTGAGGCTCTACATAACAATATCAAGGAAACAAGCCTTGATAACAATAATGGCAGGGTCCTAGTAGTGAATTAGTTCAATCAACCACTGCATGAAGGAGCATTTTGCAACTTTACATAGAACCATTGGTGTGACACACACAGGCATGTCAAAAATACAAATGAACATGGTTCAAAAAGCATATGAATATGGTATGCTGAATGTTTTTCACTTCCAAATAATCTGCAAACCATGCGTGTTATAAACCACTTATGATGTGTGTTAGTGAAGAGCATATAGTTACATATTAAGCTGCTACAGGTATTTATTTATTTATGTATTTATCTATTTATTTATTTATTTATTTATTTACAGTTTGATGACCGGGGAAGTCCACTGGGCCCAAGGAGCCCATTTTCAGTAGAGGCCCAGGGAGAAAAGCTCCAACAATACAAAATACAGTGGGGTGTACAGAATACAATACAAAATACAGTAGGATACATATTCAAGTAAATACACAGAATATAAGTGCACAGCAAATGCAAAGTAGAAATACAAAAAAAACTATTTACAATATTGGTCTAAAAACTGTTGTAGTTATCAAGTTCAGGACATTAATAAGTTTGGAGTTATATTTAGAATACCATATTGGAACAAACAAGATTTTCTAGATATGGGAGGTTGCAATGTAGAAAAAGAGTATTGACAAAAGTTATTATTCCTTTTGTAGAGAAGGTTAGTATACAGCTTAGGTGTTGAAGGATTAGAAGGGGGGGTGAGCTAGGTTGGGAGAAGGCAGGTACAGGTGTTTGTTCATATTTTAGCAGGAAATGCTATGGTAATGATCTTTACCACATTATCTATAGCAGTAACAACATATATAACAACAATTCAATGAATAATGTTTTAAAACATCTAATTTCTTCTATGATTACACAAAAGCATGTCTGTCAGCTACATTTGGCATTTTGCATTTTGTGCTATACTGTTTAATTTCTTTTTTCTTCCTCAATTAATATTTACGTTATTCCTTGTTTGCTATATTACATTCATGTCTTAAAAATATTTATTTGCAGTCATTTGAGTTTTGCTAATTATTTTTTTCAACAAGATATTCAGTCCATCTTCTTGGAGAGGAAGGAGCAAAAGAAAATAATGTAATATTTATTGTGGAAAAGAGTATGCAAAAATAGCATTTAAAATGCTATAATTGCTTGAACTGTGTGACCAATGTATTACAAATAAAAGCATGAAATGAATGGAACATAAGGTGAAAAATATAGGATACGTTTTGAGTCTATCTTTCCAGTATTTGTGTTTTAAATTAACATTATAATTCTGTATGAATGTATGTATTAAGATTACGTACAGACATTTACAACTGCACACCTACTTCTTGCTCCAGTCCACTAAAAAGGTTTTGTGCATGGCTGTATTTCAGCTGTGATTGAAGCATTACTTACCAGCATTTCTAAGTTTCTTGTTCTTTAAGATGGATACAATAACCAGGACATTTCCAAGGACATCCATAATTGTTATAAAAATCATGACAGTGGTTAAGAAGATGGTTAGCCCCACTGATGGCTTATTTAGAAAAGCTGTAGAGTTATAATATGAAGACATTCAGTCAACATAAGTATCATTATTGACTATGTTCCTCAAAATTATTTGATAAATGTTTACTGGTGAAAAGAATGAGTGCTTCTATTGCTGGAGCCTCCACAGTTATATCTCTGTGTATGTAATCTGTCTTACTGATTTCAGTCTGTAGGTTAACAAATCAGTTGTCATATGGTTTAGTCCATAATGAAGGCCCCAGCAAGGCGCATACAAAAATGCTTACTATGTACTGAAAATGCATTTTTTTATCAATCACTTGCAAAGCTTACTTTCAAATGAATTCCTATCAATAAATTCAAAAAGAAAATGTAAATTGTAATTTCCTTGCAGTTTGCAGAAACTAATATGTGCTATCTAAGCTTTTCAAAGAAAATATTTGTAATACTACTGCTTAGTAGGAAGAGCATTATATGTTCTGATATGCCTGTGTCAGTTTACACTGCCTTTATAACCCAGTGAATTCCCACTAGAGTAGGTGTTGTCTGGAATCCTCTTTAATAATGGCATTCTATGTTATTTATAATTTACCCTAGTGAATCACTGGTTGCAATTGTCATTATATTTTTGCACATTAGAAGTTGATATAAACTGTTTCCTAAGCTATGGAACATGAGACTAATTTAACAATTCTAATTTCTTGGAAAATATGGTTTTGTATTCTTTCTCAGTATAGGAAGGCTATACATTCAGTCTAGGGCTAGATTGAACAGTTAACTTTATCCAAGTGCTGGAAGTATCTGCCTGGGGTAGTTCACAAGCATTTATCTATAAAATAAATTCATGCAAAATGGTTAATTGTTGCAGCTGTGAGCATGGCAAGCCTAGTGATATATTGCATACGCCTGCACAATATAGTAGAAAATGAACACATTAAACAGTCTAAAACACTGACTGTAAATTGTATTTGTGTTCTTTTAGCTACATGTTTACTAACTGACTTGCAGGAATGCCACTGTTAGAATGACCTGGACAAGTGCATGGAGAGGTTATAGAAAAGACAAATAGTACATAAGGATGATCCCATTACTGAGGTCAAAAAGTATTTAATAAAGTCAGGGGCATCATTTATATATATATATATATATATATATATATATATATATATATATATATATATATATATATATATATATATATATATATATATATATATGAAGAAGAAAAACACAGGTGAATATTTCAAAGCTATGTTGTTGAATTAGGTAGAGAGCTTTCTGTTCATGCCTTGTCATTTCATGATTTGCAGAAATAAAGAGGAATACAGAAGGAGGTCAATGAACAAATAAAAGAAGATGAGAAGAGGGGAAATAAAGCACGAGTAATGAAGTACCAGAAAAAAAATATCAGTGTTGAAACAGAAACTGTGTGTATGTGTGTGTGTGTGTGTGTGTGTGTGTGTGTGTGTGTGTGTGTGTGTGTGTGTGTGTGTGAGACCTCTAATCATCATCAGTTCATTTACCTGCAATATATATATATATATATATATATATATATATATATATATATATATATATGTATGTATAGATATAGATATATTTTATCAAGTCACACCAAAATGACTAATGACTAGTTCTGCTTCCAATGATTACTCATTGAGTGACAAAAAGTAAGTCAGTCAAAAATTCTGGTAGGTAATCGTACAGCTACTCAGATGTAAGAGTAGCATGGCAGGCCAACTTGTAAGACACTGCATGCTGTAGATTTTGACCTGTGTACTGATGATTCCAAGCAAGTCATTTTAGCACTCCACTTGTCTTCAGTCTCCACCTTGAAGCAGACAATAAATAAAAATAAAGATACACATTGCATGTAGAGCAATTTGGCAAATATGGTCAGTTAGCCTATAAGCCTGTAATCTTTCTGGTGCACAATAAATTATCGATTGTATATTGCAAGTAGTACAGGAAACTTAGCTTATTCTACTTCTTTATAAACATGGTCAAATATGTCACACAGGCTTACAGACCTTTGCTGAATTTCACACTGCATACTTATATTTACCATTAGTTCTTGACATGATTAGCCCATAGTTAATCAAGTATACATTGCAAGGCTTGCCTTCACTTAATCACACATATGGATATAGGGTATGCCCATCCATGATGGCTTACACAAGGCAAAAGTAACAGAATTTAAAGTGCTACACACACACACACAAACACAAACAAACACACACACACACACACACACACACACACACACACACACACACACACACACACACACACAACCCTAAAGAAATAGCTCACATGCTCAATAGGAGGGAAGTGGCATAATATTAAGTTAGGAGTGATCAGAGAAAGAATCATGCACCTTGTACAAATACTTGTGGTTAATTCAGAGTTTTATTGATTTTATGCAGTTCTGTACAAGAAGAGAGAAACCCCTAATGAAGACAAATGATGTTTGCTTTTCACTCAATATAATGTCCGAATATCACAAATACAGAGCTAGGTATGTACAATGCACCCTTTGGTATGGTAGAACTGTTTTTTTTTTTTCCAAGTAATTGTGTCCATCTCAACTGGAAATCTCCTTGCCTCAAAGGCAGGCTATTGATTTTTGTAAAATGTTCAAAATGGATCTTAGAAGACTACTTTTAAAACAGTTCATTGTAGTGTTACAACTGCAAAGAAAAGGATGGATTGTATACTTGTGGAAAATTACAGGCCCGTATCTCTTCTAACCATTGAGAGAAAATTATATGTTAGTATCTTAGCATGCTGATAACAAAAATCTTTCTTAAGGTTGCTGAGCGGCCCGGAACAAGACAATTTTTAGCCAATACCCAAATCTAAAGACAAATATGCAAAAATAGAAGATTGACAAAAACAGTAAAAGTTACAGTAAGCAAATCATATATTATATTGACACATAAGATGCACACTAGAAAAATATAAACAAAGAATGAATAAAAAAAAAAAAATATATATATATATATATATATATATATATATATATATATATATATATATATTTATTTGTAGGTGTACTAATTCTCAGACATTAATCAAGTATGAGTAGTTACTCAGATTAGGCTTATCCTGTATCTCTGAAAAAAGCACATTTATTTTCTTTTGTCAAACAGACACAAAGAGATTGTTTAAAGAAATAATTTCTTTGAGTAATGAGATCCAGGAAGTCAGTGTAAATTTGATTCTTACCCAACATGGGTTCTACATGTGACATTTGGGAGACCCAGATATACTAAGGGCTTTTTTGAATTCAGCATCTTAGTGATAGGGATATTTCACCTTTTACTATGTATGTAGGGACTACAGTAAGGCCCTTGAATTTTTATCCTGAACATTTCTGTGAAGTGCCTTAGATTCCTTTGGTATTCAAGGAAGACTTTTGAGATTGTGACAGTTGTACTCAGGTTCTCTGACAGGAGTGGTGTTTCATCACTGCTTTTTTCAGCTCATTGCAGCATTTACCAGGAATGTCTGTCACCCATAATGCTCTTCATCTTTGCTTTGGAGACCTTTAATCTCTGTTGAAACTCCAGTAAAAAATCTCACTGTCAGGATCCACAAGATCAAAATAGGTACCTCCACCTCTGACAGCAGACTTGTCGCTTGTGGTGATCCCCAGGGACCTGTCCGGGGACCTCTACTGTTTGGCATCTACTTCTCAGAGGTCCAGGCAAAGACAAAAGGCCTGTGGTTGACCAAGTTTACAGATGAATGTAAGTTGGGTGCTGTCATTAACTCCCTAAATGATGTTAACATATTACAAGAGGGTCTCACAACAACAAATGACTGATGCCAAAGTCATGGCCTTAAGTTAAATGCAAAAAAAAAAAAAATGTATTATCATACCATTCAGCAAAAACTCAGCCCATACCAATTGCCACATCAATGGTAACCCCCTACGAATACAACCTGTGGTGAGAAACCCAGGTACACAGGTTGACAACAATCTCACATTCGACCATCATGTAGCGGCAGTAGTCAGAAAAGCTTTTTACTTGGTTCGTCTCATAAACAAAGGGATTGCATCCAGAAAAAAGGAGGTTATTACCTTTCTGTACTCCTCCCTCATTAGGCCAATAATTGAGTACAGCGCCCCATTTGGTATGTACTTCTCCAAACACCTGAACCAACTGGAAAAAACACAGAAATACCTCACAAAGAGAATCCTTGGCCACCAACACTTGTCCTATGTGGACAGGCTCAAATCACTATCACTACTCGGAATCATACAGATTGCTCAGGGGTGATCTGTGTCCCCCTACAAGGCAATTTCAGAACCTGCTCTGCTAGAGATGCTCCATATCTGAAAGTCAAACTCCTCCTATGTTACCCAAGCAAAAGAACTAAATCTGATATGTGACATTAACAAAACCTTCTGGAGAGACAGGTTTGTCTCTCAGAGGTTGCCCCGTTTCTGGAATAGACTCCCCATACACATCAATCAAAGTATGTCACTGACCCTCTTCAAATGCAACCTTGATGAGTGGATGAGAAACCACAAATTTGTCGAAGAGGTTTTACCTGTGTCCCTCATTGACAGGGGTGACAGGTGTTGACTGAGGTTTCTTTCTTGGGGATAATCACTTGGCTAGGCTTGTAAGGGGTCCAGGGCTATCAGCCTACTAATCTCCTATGACCTTATGTTCTTATGATTCAATTTATGTACTTTTATATATATAGATATTATATATAAAAATGCATTGTTAGGAACCTGCATTTCAAAATAATGTTCTTAATTTGCATAAAATTTACTTGAAAATAATACACAATAAGCAGTACAAAACTATTAATTGATCTAATTGTTCATAAACATTTGACATTTCACTTCTTGCTAGAAATACTCAAAAACTGCTACCATTATAATTTAGTAGCACCTATAAAGATGAATTAAGGAAGCACATTATGGAGAATCATAACAACCACACAAAATATTACATTCATAATGTTGCAGAAAGTATTTTAAAAATTAAGCCAACATTGGAATGTTGAAAGAAGAGTTTGCCAATATGAATGACTGCAAGTAGGGATACAGAAAATAGACAAGAGGGCCTGTAATTTACTAGAGAAAACTGGCAAAGGAACCATAGTACTGGAAACAAACAACTGAAGAGGGAAAGTTAGAGTGGGATGAGGCCAAAGAGAATTTTGGATTGTAGGTTAGAGACTGCATTCCCTACCAGTGATAGATATCAAAGACTAGGGAAAGACAGAAGGATAGGGGAGTCCTAAGTAAAATATTTGCTCTGGCAGATTTGTTAGTCAAAAGTAAAACAGAAGCTGTTGTTAAAAAGGTATAATTAGTAGAGCATATAAAATACTGCATGATAACTATGAAAATAAATCAGAGGAATTAGAAAGGATTGGGAAGAGAGACTTGAAAAACTAACTCACAATGGAACAGTGAGAGTACATATATATTGTTCCCAAGTATGCAACAAAGTCTAGACATTTTAGGAATTTTGCTCTGACATGTTTGAATATAGCAATAACCCACGCCTGGGTGTGGGTAATGTGGGATTTAACCACGGTTGGCGTGCTTTGGTCCCGAGGGCAAAGCCCGAGGGACCAAACAAAGACAACCGTGGTTAAATCCCGCATTACCCACACCCAGAAGTGGGTTATTGCTATTATGCAATGACATTATTTAAGAAAAGAAATAATTACTTTTCTTAAATAATGGCATTGTATAATGCCTCTTTGCTGCCCTTCCGCAGCTGTCTGGTATTCCGCGGCAGTTCTGATGTACTGCGCATGCCTACGCAGTACATCAGAGCTGTGGGCAAAAGCAATGGAGAATGCAAGATCTCCACTGCTTTTTACTGTTTTGCTATGTTAAATGGGTTTAACATAGCAAGACAGCTTTAAAATAAGCAACAGAGATCTCCGTTACTTATTTTAAAGCTGTCTCGCTATGTTAAACCCATTTAATATAGCGAGACAGGTTTAAAAAAAAAAGCAACGGAGATCACAAGATCTCCGTTGCTTTTTACACACTGTGTCGCTATGTTAAAGGAGTTTAACATAGCGAGACAGCTTTACAAAAAGCAACGGAGATCTGCGTTGCTTTTTTTAAACCTGTATCGCTATGTTAAACTCTTTTAACATAGCGAGACAGTGTTTTATACTAACGGAAAAAGTCCGGGCGACCGGACCCTTTTCCGTTAGTATATTGAGGGATTTACAATGGGCACGCTAGTTGGGCTGGCCAATCAGCGTGCAAGTTTTAGAGGAGGAATTGTATAATAGGTATTTTTATACCCCTGGTAGATGTCAAATAATGTTTCCTTAGGTAAACAGCAAATGCTGGATGTGTGACTGAAAAGAAAAAGATAGCTGGGAATGCTTTTGTGGGGAGTCTAATGAGTTGGCACATTTCAGGCCCTCCCTACACAATACTCTATCAGAAATACTTGTGCAGCAAATGGCTGTTTCTCTTGTGCTGGGACACAGGATCTGAAGTGCTTAGACATAGTAAGGCATTATTAACTTTAATTCTATTGGCTGCCAAAAATTACGACAATAAAATGGAAATCAAAATTTAAACTAACCAGACTGGAAGTATTGAATATTGTAAAAGAGATTAAAGAACATGAAGTAGGATCCCTATTTATTTATTTATTTGTTTATCTATTTATTTATTTACCTATTTATTTATTTTTACTGGGGTAGTGAACTGAACAATATTGATCAATTGTAGGCACAGCCTTGGAGAAATAAACATCTGACATACAAAAAATGCAGGAATGTAAGTAATAACAGAATAGTTCAGACTATATACATTCCAGTTAACAAGCACTGTCAAGCAAACTGTGATGTACAATGTTTGCATTAGTTTCAAATGTGTGACAGTCTTCAGCAAATTCTGAGGGAGAAGAAAAGACTTGGATCTGTGAAAGAGATAATATGTTAGATGTTAGGTCCTGTGCTGAAGCAGGAGCATTTGGCTTGGATGAAAAAAGGTGCTTTTTGACTTGCATAATGAATATAGAATAAGTGTTGATTTCGTTTAGGTTGATGGGGAAAGCTTGTCCAAGAGTAGGTGCCTGGCAGGAGAAAGCATGTACAGTGGTATGGAGTTTGGTTCTAGGTGTAATGAGAGTCAGTATAAGCTGTGAGTAGTGTCTCAAGTTGTATGAGGAGTTTTTTTTCCGTGAAGTCTAGCTGCAAGGGGAGTAAATATGTAGAGCTGGGAAAATAATAGGTAAGGTCTTTGTTTTATGAGTTGCCATTTGGCTTTTTCTAGGGTGATACAGTGATGCTCACAGAGACGTGTGTTTGCAATGAATTTGCATATGCTGGTAGAAATAGTATCGAATATGTGATGTTTTTTCTATAGGTAGAAGCACAAATTGAAAGCCCATATTCAAATAGAGAAATGAAAACTCCTTTGATAATGGCTGTGTTGTCTGGGATAAAAAAGAGGATATCTTTTTGGTTCAGAATAGTAAGGAGTTTATTCTGGCTCTAACTTTTAAACCATAATCCTTGGCATTTGAAGATGGAGGTTGTTTCTATGAAATGGTTGAAAAGGGAGGGAGCAAATTATATATAAATAAATTAAATGAGTGGGAATAGTGCATATAGAATATTCAGGAGGAGGAGAAATGAGGTTTAAGGAAAGACATGACCTATGCAATTTATATAATGCTGGACTGAATGACAGCTGTTATAAAGAAAGAAACAAAAGAAAACATTGTGTAATGTATAATGTATGCAAGTAAAAAAATGTTAATGTGGTTTCTTTTCTTTTCTATGAATGTATTCTGCCTAGCTAGCTATGAAAGCAGAATTGCAACAGATAGTAAAGACAACCACAAGGCCTTCTATAGTTATGTAAAGAATCTCCATGGCAATACCCAGATTTGCTCTGATCTACTGTACAATGGTACCTCCTATACTGAGCCAACAGGTATTGCCAGTATACTGGCTGACAGATTCAGGGCCAGCTTTACCCCTCTCCTCCCCCAAAGGACCAATCACAATACTAGCAGATTGCCATGCTTCCAGTATTACTGCTGCACAGGTTAAAACAGCACTGTCCTAAGCCAAGAATAGCGCTTGTATGGGACCTGACAATATCCCTGGTTGTGTTCTACATGAAGTCCCGAGAGAGCTGGCACTTCACCTGTGAACCGTGTTCAGTCACAGCCTCACTTCAGGCTTTGTCCCTACAGAATGGCACACTGCTACAGTCATCCCCTCCACAAGGGAGGAGAAACTATAGACCTTGGGAATTATTGCCCCATTAGCTTGACAAGTCTGATATGCAAAGCTATGGAACACATCATCATGGACCTAATAAACAAGGATATAGGAAATCTCCAATCTCTAGATCCTACACAGTTTGGTTTGGTGAAGGGTAGATCATGCCTGCTTAACTTGGTCTAGTTCTTTGAGTAAGTCACCAGAACTGTGGATGAAGGCAAGGTGGTTCATACAGCCTACCTTGATCTGGCCAAGGCTTTTGATACCATTCCCCACTCAGGAGTCATATAATAACTCACTAAGCTAGGCATCAACCCCTATATCAGTAGGTGGGTTGCAAATTGGCTCACAGATAGAACCCACAGTGTAAAAGTAGCTGACTCTAAGTCAGATTGCTGACTAGTCATGAGTAGAGTCCCACAGGGTCCGGTCCTGGGTCCTCTCCTGTTTGGTATATACTTCGCTGAAGTCGAGGCCAACACAAAGGGACTTTGGCTGACAAAGTTCACAGATGATTGCAAGTTGGGAGCTATTATTAACTCCCCAAGTGATGTTGGCATCCAACAGAATGAGCTCACTGAGACCAACGACTGGTGTCAGAACCATGGCCTTAAGTTCAGTGCCAAAACATGTGTCATCATCCGATTTGGGAAAAACCTGGTTCCCATGAATTACCACATTGATGGTAGACCACTGAACACAGAAGTCATTATAAGAGATCTGGGAACACAAGTTGACAGCAACCTCTCTTTTGACCACCACGTTGCCACTGTGGTTCAGAAAGTCCTTCTATGTGGCACATCTCATTACTAAGGGTTTTGCATCCAGGAAGAAAGAGATCATTGTTTCCCTCTACTCTTCCCTCATTAGGCCAGTCATCGAGTACAATGCCCCATTTTGCATGTATCTCACTAGACACCTGCAACAACTGGAGAGGCCACAAAAGTACCTCACAAATAGGATCCTAGGCCTTAAACACTTGTCCTATATGGGCAGACTCAAAAAACTCCAACTATTCTCTGTCTCATATCACCTACTGAGAGGCAATCTCTGCTTGACTTACAAAGCCATGCCTGACCCAGCTCTGTTAGAAATGCTACATCTAAAGAAATCCCAATCCCTTCACACCACACACTCCAAAGACCTCAACCTCATTACTACAATTAACAGAACATGCTGGAGGGACAGCAGTGATGGCTGGTGACTTCAAATTAAAGGAGTACTGCAGGAGAAAGCTGAATAGGTGGGGCCAATGAGAAGGGGTGTGGTCAACTAGAAAGGGGTGGAGCTATGCTCAAAACCACAACAACTGGAACTTTAATTAAATACGCTGTCCTGGGTGCCAAACAGTCATTATGAGAGTCCAATCAAGACAAAATGAAGTGTAGAAGAAAAAAATATTTCAATGCATTGGCTACATGACAACTTACTTAATATCCAGATGGGAACAGATTGTGAGGCATGAAAAAATAAATTACTTTTTAAATACATTACTGGAATGTCAGTCAAAATCAAGTATAAAAAACAAGCAGCACTCACTCAAACCACTACTCCTTGCACTGCAGTTCTAATTATAATTTATATTCAGCTTTATAAAATTACCAAGTAACATGCTGAAAGTAGCAATCTCTGTGATACCCCCACTTGTAAAAATGTTTCTTATCCAAAAAAGACCTGCTGCCTGACACAACTATCTACTTGTTTCATGAGGAAGACACGATAAAAGTAAAAAATGAACAGCAAACAAGAAACAAGCTTAAGATAAATTGCTTAAAGGATTCCTGCACAAGTTATGGACCACACATGATAGATTGGCATTCTGTTTATTTTACGGGTAAGCCTGCAAAGATGACTGCAAGTCTCCAACAAAAGATGACTGCAAGTCTCCAATAAATGTAATGAGCTTCTGAAAATACTGTAATCCTGTCCTTTTATTACAAATACTGTCATATGCATTTCAATACCCAAGGCTTATACATTATCTAGTTATGTAAATATTCTCTGCATGGCAACAACGAAAAGGCTTTCAATGTGGTAATTCTTTAACAGTGTGCTTATTAAAGCTTACTTGCATCTTACAATCTCCGACAAGCTTACCTGATGCTCATTAAATCATTGCTACTTAAACAGAGCAACAGAGCACTGTGACAGCATGCATTTCCTGAATAATAAGAAGCATAAATCAACAGTATATAAATCTGACAGAAAACCAGAACATTCTGCAAAATCAAGGACAGATGAAAAGCCACGGTTGTACTTGTGGTCTACCTTGGATGGGGGAATACTCTGCACGCTTACTCTGCATAACTGCTCCTTGCCTTCCTTGGACACATCGAGAGCCACTACAATGGGGAGTGGGGTGCAACAAGTATGTCATAATTTGAAATGTCTCTGGCTGACAGTGATGGCTCTGATACTTATACCTCTCAACTTCAGAGCAAGAAATCTGGACAAAGCCATACATAGAACTAGAAGTGGTACACAGGCCCAAAAATAAGGACATTTTTTAAATATTGCTCTTATTAACTTAGATAATAGAACAATAATAGATCTTGCATTAGTATGAATTTTCTGAAGGGTATAAAATCTGAAACTCAAATGTCTTGCATTATTTTCTAACTTCAGTCTTTAATGATTTGCTACTAATTTGCCAGCAAACCACAATTTTATGAAAAACAGACTAAAATATGATGCAAAAATATAAAATTGCCAGACAATACAGCTGGGAACCTGTCAAAAAAGGGACACATTTTTAATATTAACAGTGTTAACTTGAGCAGCTAACAAAATAAGAGTATCTACATGCATTTCTGAAATAAAAGTAATCTATAACTCTGATCATTACAGTTATATATAATTGTAAACCCTCCACATTTTCTTCCAAAATTGCCATTTTGAGGAAGGATTATTAGGGGAGAGCAACATTTTGAGCCAAAATTGGGGACAATTGAGAGGTTTGGATATTTCTAATTCTACAAAGTGATTTGCATGTACCTCTCAACCTCTTAATGCAGGAAATCTGGACAAGGCCAAATATATTGGGGGAACATACAAACACTACTAAAATTGCTCTTGTATAAACTTAAGACAGTTGATAGAATAACAGGTCTTGCATTAGCATGCATTTTTCTGAAGGTTATGATGTCTGAAACTCAATGTTTGTCATTTAGTGACCTCATTCCTAAATGATTTGCTAGAAAACCACACATTTTATGAGGAACAAACCAAAAATAAGAAGCAAATATCTATTCATTTTGCAAAAATATGGACAACTGAGAGGTATAGTTCAACCGGGGCGGTCTGAGTTTGCTTCCCTTCCCCCCCCCATCACAAAATCATGGTCGAATGGAGCCTCCCCCTGCAGCCATTCCATCATCCCATTCCTTGGTTATTTTGCCGCATTTACCATAAACACTGTAATGTGCATACTGCTTTACTTCTGTGATGATTTCAATTTTATTTGAAAGTTTTATTTTGCATTTTACACACAAACCCTAATAGATATCTGTTAAACAAAGCAATGAAGTCTCACAATGAAAATAGACTTAGCATTAAAACTTCTCTGCCATTGAAACTCATATGCATTGAAACAGCATTGAAACCCACATTCAAAAAAAATACATTTTGCCAGTGGCAGATAAAGATTAACTTTGGGCTGTTTTCAAAATCATAGGCCCCTTGAGCATGAAACTTACACATGCTCTTTGATGCACCTTCCTGACTGTATTACATTATATTCCTTGTACAATACAGTTGTTAGAGGGCATTTTAAATTTATTGTTTTGAACATTTTTCCAGTAAACAGTGAAACAAAATGCATGCACCAATGACAAAACCGCCCAGTTCAGAACATTTCCATCATAAAACTTCTACTCAACCTTCTATAGTCCATCAGTATCAGTAAATATGCACAATCTCTGAAGTAGTAAAATCCACATTAAAGAAATCTGTAACTAATAAAGAGGTCGCTGCTAGCAAACAACTCTATATGTCATTGTTTTATCTACAAATAAAATGCCTGTTGCCCTTGAAGAATAAATTGCCTATGTTGCATGCATTAAAAAAATGATATAGCAATACCGCAATAGAGAATGGATAGCAAACTGATAACAGGTTCATAGTTACTAGGTATCTTTGCCAAAAAGGACTGCAGCATCAACCCCCTTTACAACACAGTACAGTATCAACAATGCATCTATTTACTGTGGGAGTAGAACCCACAGCCTTCTGCATCAAAAGCAAGTACACTACCTGTTGTGCTATTAACAATACAAGCAGATTTAGCATAAGCAGCACTAAACTTTTGTTCCCCTGCAGCTCTCAGCTCCTTGTAAAATCTACTCGACACTCAGCTGTATCTCTGAATGAATTTTGCTGCACAAGATATCTGGAAAAAAGCCAAAATGTATTGGGGGGGCAAAAAGCCAAAAACCAGGGACACATTTTAAACATTGCTTGTATAATGTTGGAAAGTTGCTAGAATAAAATGCTGTGTTACCACCATACATTTTACTGCCATGTCTTGAACCCAGGGGACCCTGTGCAAAACAGTCAGAGAAACATACCACTATGCCAAATCACCTGAAACAGAGGAAGACAAACTTAAATGGTTACTATTTAATGAATTCAGTTCTCACCATAGCTGTCAACCTCTTAGCAAAAAACACCTGAAAAAAAGCAAATAATGTGGGAATACAGCTGCTAAACATATTCAGTGAATTCAGTTCTAACCATAGCTCTCAACCTTAGCACAAAATACCTGGACGAGGCCAATAATGGGGGAATACAGTACCAAAAATATGGGCAAATTTCAAATATCCATGTTATAAACTTAGACAATTGCTAGAATAAAAGGTTTTGTTTTACCATGTACTTTCTGAAGAATATGAAGTCTGAAATTCAAATGCCTGTTATTTTTAAACATTTGTTAACCAGGAAACTAGTCTGACTTGGAACAAAACAAAGCCAAATTATAGCAGAGCAGGGAGAAACACTCCAGACACATCTTTGTAAGGGATGGGAGAACATGCAGACTCCACACAGAAGGCACCCCAGCCAATAATCAAACCACAGAATCTGTAGCTGTCAGGCAACAATGCTACCAGTGCACCACTGCACTACAAACCTTTGCAAGGAAATATGAAGATACAGAAACCACAGATTTTGTGATGAACAGAACAAATATGAGGCAAAAATCTGCAAGTTTGTTACAAATAGTGGTGGGTAAGGAATTCAAGTCCATGCCACCTGCATCCAAAGTACAGGGTTCAAGCATGAGTATTTCTACCCACCACTATGTGTTAACAAGGGCATTACACACACACTCTCTTACTTTTTAAAACCCACGTACAAAAAATATCACACAGTGCATTTCATTTCAGAAGTACACCTTCTTAATGAGAGATCACAGAGAAACTTACAAAAGCAAAACAAAATGCAGCAATGAACTACACAGTAAACTACAGACATAACAGTGTTTCTGCATGGAGAGCAAGTGCACCTTGTACCCCACATGTGAGGGGTCAAACTTAATTATTCTAACTGGCCTTCTTTTCCCCCTTCCGACCAGACAACAGAAGTTTCATATTGTCAATCTTTTAAGCATGCATATTATATCTAAAGTCCCCACTCTCAATTTTTCACTTCTAACTATTTTCTTACCCATCCTAACCTCTGCCTATCTCCTCACCCATTATGAGAAACCCAATCTATTCCTCACTAACCTCCCTCCAAGACATATTACCACAATGAATATAGTCTACTCCCACAAACACATAAACATCATTTCCTCACCCTGTTATTTGTCACCTCAATACCACCGATGTATCCATATAAAGCTTTAGAACCTGAACACAAAGAAAAGGAAACTTCTGATAAACTTCTCACACAACCCCATATCCTCACCCATAAAGCATCTTTTAAGGGATGGGGACATACACCCTAATCCAGGCCCTACCATAGCTGCTTCACTAAATAACCACTGCACATCTGACCTAAACCAGACTAGACTAAACAAACTTACTAACTCCCTACTAATAGCACACCTCAATACTCGCAGTATCAACAACAAAATTGCCCACATTCATGCACTTCTTGAAATTTACTCAATTGACATTTTCTGCCTCACAGAAACATGGTTAAAGCCAGGAATCAAGGATAATGAAATAATTCCTCCTGGCTACAACATTCTGAGGCAGGACCGCCTAAAGCGTAAGGGAGGAGGAGTTGCACTCCTTTACAAAAATGTATTACAGATCTCCTCTATTAATGACATCCCACCCTTGTAAAATAAGGCTGAAATCCTTATCTCTAAACTGCAGATTAACCCTAACAAATCCCTCTATGTAATTTGTCTCTATTTACCCCCTGGTAATAACAACATAATTATTGAAGATATTCTTGCTTGGCTGTCTACAACCTACCCACAGGAAACAATAGTACTAGGTGACTTTAATAACGACTGGAAAACCATTAATACCATTAACCCCTCCACTCATATTAATCTCCATGGTTTTACTCAAACAATCAACTTAACGACCAGAATCAACAAACCTACAAAAAAAGAGAGTACCTTAGACTGGATACTCACAAATAAAGACCCAAGTACTTATAAGGTAGGTACCTTACCAGACGATCTTAGTGATCATATGCTTACCTACATAATAAGACAAAAAAATGATATCTTCATCACTCCAACCTATAGAACAATTCGGTCTAAGAAACACTTCATCCCTGAACTCTTCCAAAATTAACTTAGAGCTTCCGATTGGAAACCTGTTAAAACCCTTCCACTTGATGAAGCTGTCACATATTTTAACTCTCAATTTCTTGCTATCCTAGATAAGCATGCACCCTTACGATCTATTAGAGTAAAATTCAAACCAGCCCCATGGCTAACACTTGAGACTAAGAATAAAATACTACTTAGAAATAAAGCTTGGCATAATTGTAGAACTAACAGAACCTCCCCTGATAGACAAACCTTTAGACAATTGAGAAATATGACAAAAAAGGCTATACTATCTGACAAAAAGAACTACTATAGTAAGCTTCAACAAACTCACCAAAAGCAACCTCAGAAATTTTGGTCAAGCATCAATAGTCTCCTTAAACCTGGTCACTGTAGCACACCATCTCCTCATGATGCTGATCAAAACACCCCACTTCAAACTGCAAATAATTTTAACACCTACTTTACAGAGACCATCCAGTCCTTAGCAAGTCAGCTTTCCACTGATAACATGAGGCTACCTTCCCACAGTTCTATACCTCTACCAACTTTCACATTTCACCCTATCTCTACTAACTCTATCTACAAAATCCTCCTAAAGCTTAAGCCTTCTACCCCCTCAGCAGACCAATTACCTGCTGAGTATCTGCAAATAGCAGCAAAATCCATTGCCATTCCCATATTCATCCTACTAAATAGAACCATTAATGAAGGTATCATCCCTGAAATCTGGAAGGTCTCCCATATCATCCCACTGCATAAAGGTGGTAAATCCACTGACTATTCTAACTACAGACCAATAGCTCATCCCTCCTACCACCCTTAGCTAAAGTCATGGAAAAATGTATTCACCATCAGTTACTTAACCACTTAATTAAACACAATATTTTAGCTACTTGCCAACATGGCTTTAGGCCATTTCACAGCACCACCACTGCCCTTCTATCCTTCACAGATACCATCAATAAGAACCGTAATAACAACACCCTCTCTTCCGCTCTTTTCATCGACCTGTCAAAGGCTTTTGATATGGTCAATCATCCCCTACTTATAAATAACCTTGAACTTCTTGCTCTTGATCCCCCAGCTATTCAATGGTTCAAATCTTTCCTTAACAATAGGCAACAAGCAGTTCTCTGGCAAAATAAACTATCATCCCTCCTACCAGTCTCCATAGGAGTCCCCCAGGGCTCAATTCTAGGACCCCTTCTTTTTTCACTATTTATCAACAACCTTCACATAGCAGTCCCGGAAGCCACCTGTATTCAATATGCCGATGATTCCACACTTATATGCTCTGCTAACTCCACCTCTGAACTCCACTACATAACCCAAAAAGTATTTAACATAGTTGAAGAATGGTTCCTAAAACGTTGCCTTCTTTTGAATGCCAAAAAAACTAAACTTCTACTATTTCCACCTACCAGTAGGTCCTCTCCTATTGATCTCTCTATTGTATCTAGCAAAGGCACCCTGATAACTCCTGAACAATCTACCAAACTTTTAGGAGTCACAATCGACAACAACCTCACCTATGATATACACATTAACAACACCATACAAGCAGTGAACAGAAAAATTGGTTCCTTATACATAATCAAACCTTTCCTTACTCCTCAGGCCAGAACCACCATTGCCCACTCTCACTTAATCTCTACACTTCTCTATGCTTCACCAATTTATACTAATCTAAAAAGAACTAACCTCCTCAAAATTTCTCACGCCTATAACAATATTGCCAGGTTTGCTACCAGCAATCCATACATGACACACCATTGTCTTAATCTTAAGCAGCTCAACTGGCTTGAATTACCTAGCATGCTAACATTTTCCCAACTCATCATTGCTCACAAAATCTTTTATCAACCTAAAAATACTCCTATTCTTGCTAACCTTATCACCCCTTATACTAATTTAACTTCATTACGCTCTTCAAGTAGATTACTTGTTTGTACTACGAAGTCTACTAACTTGTCAGGTGATAGCATTTTCTCAAACACTGTTGGCAAACACTGGAACCTTCTACCTACAGATCTAACTCTACTACCATCTCTGTCTCTCTTTAAACTAAGACTCAAAATTCACCTAAAATCACACTGGTTGTGCCTCTGCACAAACCCTGACTAAATTGCTTACCTCCTTCACTTCTATCTTCCTACTTCCTTGGGTCCACTTTCACCCTTTTACCCCTCTTATGTACATAACTGCTCTCCTATTTTTGCTTTCTAACATTTTTTTTCTTGACTCTAACGTTCAACCTACATCTACTACAACCTTCCTATAATGCTTCTATATACTAAAGTTTGCATATAAATTCAATGTTTACAAGTATATTATACCTTCTTTAGTTAGACTACCCATAAACAATTTTCATTATGCTACATTTACTAAGAGTAGTTCATCTTCTGTTAAAAAAAAAAAAAAAAAAAAAAAAAAATTTGAATCAATTTTTTTGGTTTTAATGTTTTTATGTAACAATTACTACTGTTTATATTTGTTTCTGTAAATTCTCTATTAATTTTTTTTAATGTTTTCCTGGAGCTTTTCTCCCCGGGCCTCTACTGAAAATGGACATGTATCCAGTTAGACTAGCCCGGTCAACAAATGTAAAATAAATAAAATAAATACATTTTTATGTGCATTACCATGAAGAATGAAACAAAAATACTTGACTTTCTATGAAGGTTGAGTATTTCCATAGTTACATTCAACACACTGCACTGGTTGAGGGTCATCACAGCAGAACTCCACTCTGCTAATAATTGGCAGCAGATTTTTATGGTACCGAGTTGCCATCCTGATGCCCAACCTTCAGCAAAGGCATGCCCATTCACACATGTCTTTTGGAGGTCACTTGACCACGGGGAGGACATACAGACTCAAAACAGAAGGCACTGCAGCCGAAAATTGAACAGGAGAACCTCTTGCTGTGAGGCAACAACACTACTGCTGTATCACCGCTGCTTTTAAAATCTGGACATTGTGAGAAATTCTATTCATTTGAGATGTATGCAGCTTATCCACTGCAAAAACACATTTTAGGCTACTATCCTTCCCTAATCATCAGATCACATTACTGTACATTCAGACTTCAGACATTGTCAGATGATTATAATTTTCTGTTTGACAGCAGTATGCTTCAGTCCCAGTCATATTCATTTTAATTAGCTGATGATGTGTTCTGTGCACTATCTGTCCACGTAATCAAATTATATCACATGAACTGACATACATAAGTTTATACCATAATTGTTGTTTTATGATGCCACTTATCTGACAAATTATAACATACCTCAGAATCTTGAATTCCAAACCTCTGATTATGACTACACCCAGTTGTAAGTAGAGAGAGATTTATGTGATTAATTTAGCATATGATTATAAATTAAGGAGTTTTAAATCACCACAGCACAGCCATTTTTTAACATTCTCTTGACCAATCCTAAATAATTCCAAAAAGATAATTTCATTCTTTACGTATAATATTTATGCATAATAAGCTAAGAAAAAACTTTAAATATAAGCCTTAACATAGTATAACATATTAAGCTATACTTATGTAATATTTAGTAAGGCTGTAGCAGTGTATCCTACTGCAGACACGTCAAAGAATAGGCCAATACAAATATCAAACTTTTCTTGTTTGTGATTTGATGGCTTTGTTTATGTCCCTTAACAATGAAAGAGTCAATGTGAGGTATTTTGCTGGAAGCAAAACAGAGAAGAAATATTAATTTTCTTGAATGTGAAGCTTAACAGTGAGAAAATCATCATGAAGTACACACCAGTCTGCTTGTGTTTTAAACAGACTGCAAACAATTTTTCTGCGTTTTTATCACATGCATTGGCACTGTGACATTTTTATGCCGTGCTTTGGAACTGCATTGGTAAACTGAGCAAAAATGAGTCACTAAATTATATCAGTGCCATGACACAAGGGACTGAAACAAACACACAATATTTGAAAAATAAAATAATATTTAAAGCATAAGCAAAATAGAAAGTTGCTATACATTCTACTTTTTTGAGGAGAGTGTTGAAGTCTGAAAATGATGTTTGCCTTTAATGAATGACATCAACTTATGAGGGGCTAGGATTTAAATTCCTTGACCATCTTTTAGCATTTTATATCGTTAGATGCATCTATGGGAATGTGCTCTTATGCAAGATTTCTTCCAGTCTTTCTGCTATATGCTCAGGAGCACTGACTGTAGAAGAAGGCAATGTGCAAAGTCCAGTTCATCGAAGAACTATTGTTTAATTACAGTTCTCGTAAGTTTATGGGACCTTAAATATATCAGGGAATGATACAAATTTAACTGAACACAGATTTTTCCTTGTTTACACAGGCCAAAAAATAAAAAGAGTAACTATTTCTGAGCAAAATTTTATCTGTTTGTATCAATGACATCTTTGTTCTCAGTGCTTTGTATACTGTTCAGCGCATCTGAAGGTTAAGCGAAGGGCAAGCCTATGAAAGGCTTTTCCATATTTTTTTTCAGACTTTCATCTTCACAACTATTAAACTGTTTAGTTTTGCATGTTTCTGCATTTCTGCTAGTGTACTTTTGTTTGACATTATGGTAGCTGTTAAAGGGACCATAAAATCTAAGCAGTTTGCCTACCATAGTTTTTGCATACTGAAACGAGGTATTATGTTTTGCAGACTGCCTAGAAAGACTCCTGTGTTTTAAAGAGACATTTGTCATTTTCAGAATCTTCAGAAATGCAGTATTTATTAATAAACTGATTAATGAAATTAATGCAAATTCGAGATACTTGCCTTCAAGTGTTAAACTGTTATATAGCTGCAGCATAATATGATATTTTGAAGTCCATTACTGTGCTATATCAAGTGTTAGAGTTTAGAAACAGATTAACAGTATGGGAAAAGAACTGCCAGCTGAGCTGACATGTGCAACCACTGTTCCAACTCATTCATTGTCTGTGTGTAACAGGATGCAAAATCAAATGTCCATGAATAACAGCAGCTCTTTCCCTCTGTCTCTCTCTTTTGTCTCTCACTCATCTGCGAGCATGTGTGCACACACACACGCCCATGTACAAACACACACACACACACACACACACACACACACACACACACACACACACACACACACACACACACCTTACCTGTAAATGGCTCCGGAAAGCACTCCATTCTCACAGCAAACCCACGTTTGACGTAACGCTTCCCTGCAGGAGAACTTACCTCACTCCTGATTAGTCCTGTGCTCGAATCCCTGCTTACCTCTCTCCTGATTGCTCCTGTCTGTGGCTCAAGCAGTCCGGAGCTCCTCTCTTCTGTGCGGTTGTCTACCGCATGGCATCTTGGGCATCTGCGGGGCAGAAAATACCTTCTCTGCATCTGGACTGCCTGAGTGGCAGTCAGCGTTCGCAGAGATTCCTGGGCATCTGCGGGGCAGGGCAGTTCCAGTACTCCATGAAAATAGAAAATATTTTTTTATAAAGTTTGTTTAATGTTTTTTATTTCTTTTATTTCTAGGTGGGATGGCTGCCCCTGAGGGACAGGTTCATAACCCAGAGACTGCCCAAGCTATGGAATAGACTTCCCATACATGTCAAGGAGAGCACCACACTAACCCTCTTCAAGAGAAATCTTGATGAGTTGATGGGAAACAGAAAATTCACCCCCGGGATAACTCCAGTGGCTCCACTTGATAGAGGCACTGGGAACTAAGGCTGGGTGGCACTATGCCAGGCTAATCCTATGACTAGGCTTGTAATGGCCCCAGTGCCATTAGCCTAGTACACACCTATGAACCTATGTCTTAACTGATAGTTTAATAAAGGTAGCACAAAACCTTACACAGACTTATTTAAATTCTTCTTGCGACCCAGGCAAACCAAACAAGTCCATAAAATACTTTTCAGTGCTTTTGTTCTTTTATGCACAGAACTTGATCAAAAACAAAAAAGAATGAAAGTGCTAAAAAGTATTTTATGGACTTGTTTGGTTTCCCTGAGTGCAAGAAGAATTTTTTGTGGATTTAATAAAGTTGTTTGCAAATAGATGATTGTTACTTTTTGCCATTTCTTAATGATTATTCGAATGTTGATTATTAATCTATAATGACTGAGTATATGTCCCAGATAATGAATAAAAATTGCCTCTGCATGAGTTCAATTATCTGGTTAAAAGCAAATAAAAATATATTAATACAAATATCTGACTAAGTTTAACTGAATGTGAGTTGGTGGTCATGGGTGCCAGATCCATAGAGTGAGGGGGGAGGGGAGCCCCTACTTTTGCAGATCCCACTTTTGCAGATCCCAACTCTTACTTCTTTAAGATTTCATTTTCGTGCCGATGACGTCAGCTCATGGCACACGTATTTCTGGGCTTCTCCAAATGGGAACAGACAGTTTTAATTTAATTAGCTGCTGGTTCGGATGCTGCCACTTAGGATGGAGTCTGTACTGGGATTTAGCTGCTGGTTCAGTAGCAGAGTCTGTATTGGGATATTTTCACAGTCTGACAGAGTAAGTAAGCTGGTGTGTGAGTGTGTGTGTGTGTGTGTGTGTGTGTGTGTGTGTGTGTGTGTGTGTGTGTGTGTGTGTGTGTGTGAGTGTGTGTGAGTGTGTGTCTGTGTGTGTGTAATTTTTCTGGAATTTTTGGCTTTTAGTAGCTTTGTTTTATGAAATCAAAGCATTTTTTGTTTTAATGCTTATACAGTTTGGTTGGTTGTCATACAGCTATATATGTAATACACACACGCACTCATGCACATGCGCACGCACACACACACACACACACACACACACACACACACACACACACACACACACACACACACAGGCACATATTTGTGTAAATGTATATATAATATATATTTATTTATCTATATAGATAGATATAAATATGTGAATACTTACAAGACAAGTTAGAACATCCAGTCAACCAGCATTTTTGCTGAAGGAAATCATAAACCCACAAAAAAACTATCCAGGCACAATGAGAACATTTACACTTTACAGAGACAGTCAGCAAAGGTCAGAAATAAGTCCCAGAACCTGGAAGTATGACAAAGAAATATTTCCTCTAAGCTACAGTGCAACCCACTGTCCCACCTTTATTACCTCCTTCTGGCAATAGGAGCTGATGCTGAGTAGTATATCAAAATGTATGAAAAAAAGTAGCATAATATACCAAATGTACTGGAAAAAAGAAATTGACATTACATTACATTATTGTATTTATTTATGTTGCTGCTGAGCATCTGCTGCTCTGTGTAAGGTAAAATATTGCTTCTTTGGCATTAACTGTTTTGCAATGTTCTTCTGTCACCTTAATTGCTTTAACTCATACAATATTTGGTGATTATTCTGTTGCTTTATCTGCTTTAGGTCATATAGTATTTTGTGATTATATTGAGATGAATATTGCTTGTACATGCAGTCGCTGGTGTACTTTTTCTCGCGACTCTAGTTTTGTGAATATTTAAGGTCTATTTTCTCTGCCGCAAGGAGCTCCAGCACCTTACGATCACAGGTAGCTTAGCTTTTGAATTGTACTCATCTTATTTCTTGTTTTTTAATGAAAGACAACTGTAAATGTGAATATTTACCACCTAAGTTTCTTGTTGCAAGGAGCACCAGCACCTTAACTTCACATTGTAATGTATCTGGTAGTATTTTCATTGCAATTTCTTGGTATAGTACTAAAGTAAAAGGAAGACCTATTGCCTGAAAGTGTACCAATTGTTCTTGTCCTCAGTATCCTGCATTTCTGTTTCCCTGCTTTGTGAATTATTGTCTTGTGTATGTCTAAACTGTGCTGTAGTTAACTACTGTTGTTCTACATTACTTTATGCATAGGTGCAAACACTGCTGTGTTCTTCTCTAGCTATGTGTGTAAGACACTCATACAATGGAAATTAATGTTTGGTATACTGCCTCTGCCTACCTGTATTACTTTTTTCTCTCTACCCATGGTATTTTTGTCTCTCGCTCCTTTCCTGAATTACTTGCTCATAACTAATCCCCCTCCTCTTTGTTTTTATAGCCCTAGTGGATTTTTCCCTGCGTTTTTCTCCTGGCCACAGTACAGGCAACACAAGTTTGAGGACTTTAACAGATACCCTGCAACCCTAACCATCGGTCTGGAAGCCACCATTTTAAGTTTAAAATAATACCACTGAAGTATGTGTCCCAGTGCATAACTACTACATGATAAGCTAATATTTTAATTAATGCTAGAATTTATAAGCACAACAGGAATTTGCAGTGTTTTCTTTGCTAGTCATCACAAAAAGTAGACACCAGCAGCTCCTATCCTTTCTCTTTGGTTACCCACTATCCTCATACTGTTTCTGTCTATATTCTCCTGTTCTGTACTTTACCCTTCCCTGAATTCATTTCTAGCCTCACTCATAACTGCCTTTGTTAGTGCACCTGTCCTATTTTATTGTCTTCAGACTCTTATATATTATTTTTTTTTAATTTTTGCCCAGCTTAACAACAAATCCAATCCTCAAACATTTTGGTCAACTCTCAACAACATCCTATATCCTGGAAAGCGCTCTAATCCCTCCCCATACCCTAACTCTTCCTCTCAGGAAATGGCTACCCTCCTGAATAAACACTTTATCTCCTCCATCCAAAATGTGGTGACCTCTAAGCCAAACTCTATTTCAACATCCCCCCCTCCAAGTCCCACTAACACAACTTTGTTTTCTTTTGAGCCAGTTCCCATTACTTACATCAAATCTCTACTACTCAAGCTAAAACCTTGCTCGCCTTCCACTGACAATCTATCTCCTACATTCCTCAAACTTGCTGCTGACTCAATTGACTATCCTATATCTATAATAATTAATCAATCTATTCTGGAATCAACTGTCCCCATCCTTTGGAAATCTTTCTTTATTATCCCTCTTCATAAAGGGGAAACTCCACTGACCCCTCTAACTACCGACCCATTGCCATTCTGTCCCCCTCTCCAAGATATTAGAAAAATGCATTCACTCACAGCTTCTCAATCACCTCCTAAATCATCACTTACTTACCCCTACCCAACATGATTTTAGTACTTACCACAGCACCACCACTGCCCTCCTCTCCTTCACTCATATCATTGCAGAGGCCCTAGACAACAATAAACTAAT
The DNA here is from genome assembly GCF_019279795.1 of Protopterus annectens. Taxonomy (NCBI): domain Eukaryota; kingdom Metazoa; phylum Chordata; order Ceratodontiformes; family Protopteridae; genus Protopterus; species Protopterus annectens. Next base: position 508,506,800 of record NC_056741.1, on the reverse strand, counting down.
TTCCTCTCTTCCTAGATCTCTCCAAAGCCTTCAATACCATCTCTCATCCTCTACTACTATCCAAACTCATAAATCTCCACCTATCCCCCTCTGCACTTGCCTGGTTTAATAGTTACCTATCTGGCAGGGAACAATCTGTCAAATGGCTCTCATCCTCCTCACCTTTCCTTCCCATCACCACTGGTGTTCCCCAAGGCTCCATCTCGGGACTCCTTTTGTTAAACATCTTCACCGATGATCTTTATACCTTATTCAGTATGCCACAACTCCACACTTATATCCATCTCAAATAACATTCCTGAACTACACCCCCTGACCCAACAGACCCTACTATCCACTGAACAATGGCTCTCTCACAACCTACTGATCCTAAATCCCAAAAAGACCAAACTCCTACTTTCCCTTCCCTGTTCTTTTTCTCATCACAAAACCTCCTTTTTTATTACATCTTCTAACAATACAACCTGACGCCCACACAAAACTCCTAGAGGTCATTATCAATGACAAACTAAAGTTCAACCTACACATACTCCAATGTATAAAAAAAAAAAAAAAAACAGAAACTAGGTCTGCTATATCGGAACAAAAAATTCCTAACCCCTGAATCTAGACTTGCCCTGGGCCAGGCACTCCTCCTCCCCTCCTTCTTATATGCTGCCCCAGTTCTTACCAATATCCAGGCCTCCATTCTAAACAAACTCTAACAGGCTTACCATAAAATAACCAGATTCATTACTAACTCCCCATACAACTCACACCACTGCATTTTTTAAGCTCTCTTCAATGGCTTGAACTTCCCCAATTTCTGCTATCTTATCATTTTCAAATGCTACACTCTATTCTTTATAAACCCTCCTTCTGTCCATCTCTATCTTCCTTAGTCTCCATCTATATACCATCTCAGACCGTCTGTACTTCTAACCAACAATTACTTGATGTCTACCACCCAAAAAAGGTCAGTAGGCAAACTACTCTACAAACCCTCCCTTGCCCATGCTTGGAACAAACTTCCCCTTGACTTACGTTCAATCTCCCACACCTCACAATTTAAAAATGAACTAAAAGCTTATTTTCTCAATTTCAGGACCTGCCCTTGCCATGACCCCACCTTGTCTTCCTTCCCTTTATATACCCTCAAAAGTTCCATACTTAGTACCTCATTACACCTCTCTCTCCAATGTGTCTACTATGCATTTGCATAATTTTATACAAACAAAAAATGTTATTGTTAACCTATTGAACTATATCAATGTAAAATTATGTTACTAAGCTTGTTTTTAATACAACTTTAACTTTGCGCATGTAACCCAACATATGTGAATCTTTTTGCTATAACTGCTATTATATCAATATTGTTTAAAATTCTACTACTGGAGCTTTTCTCCTCGGGTCTCCACTGAAAATGGGCCACAAGCCCAGTTGGACTAACCCGGTTAACAAATGTCAATAAATAAGTAAATAAACAAATAAATATTATGTGACAGTTTTGATAAAATAAAACTTTCTAATTGGCAACAGTTTATAAAGATATATATATATATATATATATATTTTTTTTTTTTTTTTTTTTTTTGGTGCTACATATTAAGGACTTTTGATGAGGGATCTGTTTGTTATGTTTTTTACCTGACACAATTAGAAACATAACAAAACTTGGCTAAGAAAAAAACTTGGCATTTTATGCAAAGTCTGAGTAAATACATTAAATATGCAGTGTAAAATAAAATGCTTTCAGAAATACTGCTTTATAAATTGCTAGTCTGTTTCACATAATACAGCTGTGTAACTCACATGCAAACATTGTTGTATTTTGGTTACAATAATTTAACAATAACAATAATTTAACAGGTATTTATAGTTTATTTGTACATTCCCTTTGTCGCTTTTTATGATCATCTCTGCACATGGCCAAACATACAGTCAGAAGTCTGACAGAAGTATATTCACTTTCAGTGCATTTTATGAAACTTGGGGTTTAACCCCTATGCGCCTACTTGATATTAATTACAATCAGAGGGTGGTGAAATGTTAGAATGGCATGCCTTGAATGATTACAGACTCACTAGATATAGACAAATCATAAACATATGATTCTGTGGAACAGAAAACAAATATGCCTTAATAATATTTTACATAGTTATTTGAAACTCAGATTTGGAAAAATAGAAACAGCATTGCAGTAAACATTGACCTTTGCAATCGCCTTTGAAATATTATGTTCTCTGATTCACTGTAACCTGTTCATATGGGTCATCACCCCAGCCACATGGATATTGAGAACAGAATTTACATGTTTCATAGTACCTGTGTAAATGACATTGTTGATATATTTACTATCCAGGAACAGACATTTTATTTTTTGTAGCCATTGAAATATAAAATACTCCTACTATTGTGATGCATTTTTCCACAGGTCTAAAAAACTCATTCCCACATTATCATGAGGCCTCCTGTATACGCAAGCCCAAAAGAGGGCAAACATTAATGGTTGATAAAGAAAACCAAGGAAATGAAGAAGCTAGTCAGAATCATAATATGTGCAAACTATATAACACTCAGCAAGCCTGTAGCAGAAAGCTTCCACAGCAAACAGTCCCCATATCTGAAAATGGTTTAATTCTCAAGAACGTTGAAGAAAAGCTAGAGTGATGCATACACGCTGAGAGACTCCTAAACCACCACCACCACCAGCCACCAATACCCCCCCCCCAAAAAAAAAAAAACACTGTCACTGGCTTATTTTGGGAAAGAACCACTATAATCAGGTCAAATCCACCAAAGAGAACAGAAATAGTTATAAATTGACTTAAAAAAAAGAAGAGAAAAAGTGAAATTGATAATATTCCAATCAAAGATTTAAACGTCACTGGTGGTAAAAATGTAGATTATTTATATAATCTGGGCAAACACATAATGAGAGTTTGAAACTATAACAACAGACTGGAAAAATTCAACTTTCATGGCATTTCAATAAAAGGGTGGGGGATTAGCTGGTCAATATTATGGAATCACTAGCTTTCTGTCAACAGCTAGTAAAGTTTTGATGTCAGTTACATGTACCCAATTAACTGAGAACCAATAAAAAAAGCAGAGTGCCAAGCCAGCTGCAGATCTCATTGGGCATGCACATATAATGTCTGCTCTAAAACTAGTAAGAAAGAAAGTGAAACCACAATCATGATTTTTGTTGACTTCTCAACTACTTTCAAAAGTATAGGCAGAAAATCATTATGGAATGTACTCGATGGTGAAGGACTGCTAAATAAGTTGATAAGTATTATACAGAACATTTATCATGATGTACAAACCAGTCTTTTCTTAAGTTATATGAGCCACTCAGTCATGAATAGGGTGATGTATATGATCCTTACTCCTGCCAGTGTTATTCAACACAACAGCAGACTGGTCTCTTGAAAAGAGATTACCATTTTTTGTACTTCCAATCCATCCTAAATTTATACCTCAGTGATTTACCTGCTGCTGATCAACAACAACAACAACACTGAAACTCAAACGTTCATTTCCTTTCAGGAAAACACTGTATGATGAGGGCTAAAAATCAACTTATCCAAAGTCATGACAACTGGCTAGTCTACACTTCACCTGATGTTAAATAATTAACTAGTAGAACAATCTGAATCTTTTAAATATCTTAGGTATCTTATACCAGAACTAGATGGAGGATTAAGCTGACATCTTAAAATCACATAAGCATATCAATCTTCATAAAATCAGTTCTGTTTTAGGTAGCAGGGATATGCATTCTTCTGAGAAACAGGACCCCAAAACTGGAATAATTTGAGCTGTATTGCCTCAGATGAGCTCTAAACATCAGTCTAAAAGACCACAGGTGCCGGAACCATAGAGCGAGGGGGAGGGGCACCCCCCACTTTTACAGCTGCAAGACCTGTTTTAGGACCCATGCGTGTGTCGCACATGTAAATTTTAAACTCAGATGTGCGTGGGATCCCAATCACATCATTAATGCCATATTTATTTTTTGTGAAACTGCTGCCTGGCTTATCCGTATGGTAAGCACTGCTCCATTTATTTATTGTGAAACTGCTACCTGGCTCGTCTGTATGGTAGGCTTTGCTTCATTTATTTATTGTGAAACTGCTGCCTTGCTAGTCCATATGGTAAGCACTGCTCCTCCTTTTATTTATTGTGAAACTGCTGCCTGGCTCGTTTGTATTTATAGGTTCATAGGTTCATAGGTAAGTACTAGGCTATCTGCCCAAGGGCATTTATAAGCCTAGCCAAAATTTTTTGGCTTTCACCACCCCCTTAGATTAGTTTCCTGTGCCTCTGTCCAGCAGAGCCATTAGTTCCCTGTGCCACTGTCCAGCATAGCCATTGCAGTGATATGCTGTGAAACTGCTGCCTGGCTTGTTCGTATTTATGTTGTGAAACTGCTGCCTGGCTCATTCGTATTTATGCTGTGAAACTGCTGCCTGGCTCATATTTATGCTGTGAAACTGCTGCCGGCTCGTATGTATGCTGTGAAATGGCTGCCTGTCTCGTATTTATGCTGTGAAACTGCTGCTTGGCTTGTATTTATTATGTGTGTGTGTGTGTGTGTGTGTGTGTGTGTGTGTGTGTGTGTGTGTGTGTGTGTGTGTGTATGTGTGTGTGTGATGTTTTTCTAACAGAATATTCAAGGATTTCTACTGTGATGTATGCATGTTTACTTGAGCTGAATGCAGTGTTAGCTTTATTGAACTTGCATTGCATTCTGTTGACCTTTAGCCAAGAGAACATCATGCTGGGTTTGAACAAAGTAAAAAGTGATAATACATTTTCTGTAGGTTAAGTCTCTTAACTAGTTTGCATCTACCTTTTTAGAGAAACTAATTTCAATTGATTAATTGTGCTTTTATATTGCTAGTTGTGCTTTGGATATAGAGATAGGAATCTTATGCAAACACCATACATTTATAATCTCTCTGAGGCCCTTTTATCCAGGCAGTGAAGAAGTGTGAGATCCCTTTAATGTGGAATTATTTAGATGACTGACTTCTGTAGACATTTTGCATATTTACTAATATTGGTGACTGCGGTGGTGGTGCTGCGGTAGCGTTGTCGCCTCACAGTAAGACGTTGTCCTGTTTGATTCTCAGCTAAAGCGTCTTCTGTGTGGAGACATGCATGAATGGGTGTACCTTCGTTGAAGGTTGTGCATCAGAGCTGGCAACTCGGTATGTAAAAATCTATTGCCAATCATTAGCGGACTGGAGTTCCGCTGTGGCGACTCCTAACCAGGAAAAATGCCGAAAGACACAACAACAACAACTGATATTGGTGGTGGATTGTAATGACAGAAGTTTGAGTGGCCTTTTATAGTTGAAATTTTCTGAAATGGGTAGTTTTGTCATTATTGCTTTATACATTTTGTTTCATTGCTTACTAGAAGACTGTTCAAAACTACAAATTTAAAACACTTTCTAACATCTGGTGCTGTTTTATGCCAGGAATATAATTTAATACAATCAGGAAGGTGAATCAAAGAATGCATACATGTATGCATGGCCCTAAAAATGTGTTTGAAAACAGCCCAGAAGAAAGTGTGAACGGCTCAAAATCATGGGCAAATGTTAAGCTTTACTCTTGTTACCAAAGCAATGGATGAAGGTAAAATAGTTCACACCACATTACCATGATCTGGCCAAGCCTTTTGACACTATCTCCTACTCAGGTGTAGTAGAAACGATGAATAATGTAAGAGCAAACACTTGCATCATTAGCTAGATTGCCAACTTGCTCACAGGATGCAGGAAATGAAAATAGGTGAAGAGACCAATCACCAATGGAGTCCCCAGGGTTTGGTGCTGAAACTTTCTGTTTGGCTTATCCATCTCAAAAGTAAAAGGAAATACCAAAGGGCTTTGGTCAGCTAAGTTTGAGATGACTGCAAGCTAGGAGCAGTTATTGAATCCCTAAATGACTTAACCATCATGCAGGAAGGCTTGTCCCAAATAATAAATGTGTCAAAATCATGACAATGCCCTCTGAGGACTGACCCAATTGTTTGGCATTTGTGAACTTGTGTGTACAGTGACCTAACTTTTGACCAACATGTGCCCAGAGTCATAACAAAGCCTTTCTATATTGCACAGCTTATAAACAAATTGATTGACTAGATCTAGAGATGTTGTTATCCCTCTTTGACCTAATGAGAGCTTTGTAATCATTTTGTATAATGCCCACTTTTGCATGTATCTATCCAGCCCCATGCACTAATTGGAATACCTTCAGAGATACCTTACTAAAAAGATACAAGTCCTAAAAAATAGGTCTCGCATGGACTACCTCAAAGATTTATTACTATACTCACTATCCTACAGAGTGCTTAGAGGTGATATGTCTGGCATACAAGGCATCCTCCGACCTAATACAGATGGACCTACTGAACATCAGCAAGTCAAATGGCAGCAGAAATACTCAGTCCAGGATTCCAAACTAAATGTTGTGGAGGGATGGATATATATCACAGAGGCTACCACTGTTCGAGGACAGGCTATCCATAAAAATAAAACAAAGCTCATCTGTCCATATTCAAATGCAACTTGGATCTAAGGATGGGAAATAGAAAATGTACTCCAGGATTGCTCCTCATGCCACTAATGGATAGAGGCAGTTCCTAAATGCTGCATCCCTGACATGGGTCCCCTCAAATTATCTATGGTATGATCACAGTTATTCTCACTAGGGCTAATATACAATTATCAGCCATGGAATAGGAAAGACCAATAATAAAATGTTAATTCAAGCACCAAAAGGGAATTGGCTAAGCTTAAAATGTCCTCCAAGTGCACCTATTTTGTGGTACTAAATAGTTATAAAAAATTCCTCATTTTAGATCACTAAGTGCCCCTCTCACCCCCCCCCCCCAGTCTTCAACAGCTTCTGGCGCCTGTGTTTTTACCTCTAATTGTATTTTTACTGTTAATGCAATTAAAATGATATATTGAATCATTGCTTTCATAATCTGTAGTAGACATTAGTTGACCCATTTAGCAATTTAATCAAACCTGAATGTTGAGTGTGTGTATAAATAAATAAATAAATAAATAAATAAATGTATATATATATATATATATATATATATATATATATATATATATATATATATCAGTTCAGTTAAGCTATATTTACTGTTGCAGGCATGTTAAAGAGTAGGACTGCTTCCAAGATTTTTGGAACCAAAAAAATTCCAATTATTACTATATGACCCCAACCCTCCTTAAGAACTAGTCATAATTTATGATCTACATAAAAAATCCTATGCTGGTACCCTTCCCAGTATATCAGCCTGCTTTTTATAAATTCTACCCATATATATATATATATATATATATATATATATATATATATATATATATATATATATATATATCAGTTCAGTTAAGCTATATTTACTGTTGCAGGCATGGTAAAGAGTAGGACTGCTTCCAAGATTTTTGGAACCAAAAAAATTCCAATTATTACTATATGACCCCAACCCTCCTTAAGAACTAGTCATAATTTATGATCTGCATAAAAAAATCCTATGCTGGTACCCTTCCCAGTATATCAGCCTGCTTTTTATAAATTCTACCCAGATTAATAAGTTGAAACAAAGTGTCACATATAAACCTTTCACTAGATTGCTAATTATACAGTATGCATTAAACTATTACAATACCAAAAATAAAAAAAAAAATTGTTGACCATTTAATATTAAAGAATAAATGGGGTAATAAATAAGCAAGTAAAAAACATGTACAATACAAACAGCATTGCTATAGTCATGAGGAAATGCACTGAAAAGTAATTAAAACATTCAAATCTCTTTAAAAAGCGATCACAAAAATTGAAAAACTAACACCTTTTATTTATTCACACCAATCAAATACCAATCCAAAGTCACAATAGAAAAAAACAATTAGAAACAAACTGTGCAGTTCAAACATTAAACAATATTTCATATAAAAATAGTAAGTTATTTTATCTTAGAAAAGTCAAACATGGGCAAGACTCTTCATCAGACTGCTGCTAAAACATTTGATAATGTTTTCAAATAACTCTATTAAGTCACATGATCAAGTTACATGACTAAATATTTTGCAAAGTTTATGTAAATAATGTGGAAATTCAATGTATTGCTTAACCTTTTTTTTCAAATGTCAAGTTTTACTTGCGACTCATTCTTATCAACTTATTCATCTCTGTTTTCAACCCTTATATTTACTAGGATATAAACTAAAAAAAGAAAAAAGAAAAGAAAAAAGAAACTTTTTTTTTATACCAGTACATCACTTGGAAAATTTACTTAAAGCATTTATTGTGCTGTTAGCCACTACAACATAATTTTCCATATGTATCAATTCTTTCAAACTTTTTCCCACAAACAAGGAATCACAAGAAAAGTAAACAAAAAACAATTTACAATTAAAAATTTTGGTAAAGCATATGTCATTGCATTAGAACAATATATGTTAGGACTATGTTCCTTTTTTACTAGTTTTTGTTTTGATATCAGTATCCTTCATCGGTTTACTTTTTTAATTCCTTCCTTTTTTCTATATAAATTTTGATGTGCCTTCAACACATCTTACTCTTTCACTATCTTCTGGTGGATATTTTCTAATTCTCCTTAATGGTATTTTTAATATCCCAACTATCACTACTATAACTGACAGACATTGGTGTTATCCAATTAATTTCACCTACCTTTTGAATAAGACTGCCAAAAGTATTTAGGATGGGAAGTATTCATTTGTTACATTTTTGTGATAACCCCTAACCACATCTGGCCATCATAATGGTACCTATTTTTCTACACTGGAATTTTCAGTGGTCAGATGATTAAGTCTATTATACATACTCTTTACAAGTCCAACCTGGTGTTGGGGTTGTATGCCATTATAGTGTAGCAGTGAATAACTTGCTACATCTGTTTTCCTAATGCAGTTCTCAAGCTTAATGTTATGCTAATATACTAAAGTGTCAAGAAAAGTAATACTTTCCTTGCTTCTAGTACTAGAAAAACTTATCAGTCAGTATCAGAATTGATTTATATTAAAATAAATTACCTAGTTCTTCACTGGATCCATCCTAGACACTATGGAGGTAACCTATAAACCTGTTTTAAAATTCAGCTTTAAGAAAACTCTCTTTTTTGTGTAGAAATTATTTTTTCCAAATAAACCATGATATGATTTTAAAACCGTGGAGCACTATGGCCCTGATAGCTATTCAACATATGTATTTATAATATGTTGTCTTAAAACACAAAATAATTATATGTTAAAATAGAATTAATACATTTTTATATAAACTAGACTTCACTAATAGTGTAACAGTCATTACTTAATAACACTTTGCAAACTCAATCATTCCCCTTTTCATGGTCTATCACAGCATGTAATGAATTTACATCTATGGCAGCCAAAATATCATGTGCAACAAGATCAATGCTTAATGTGAAAAGAGTCTTTAATGAAAGAAGGACTCTGAAAAATCAGTTCCTTTCATGGACCGATCAATAAAATAAGGTACATATTCCAGCTCTTACCCTTCTGTGGATACAGCCAGTCATAAAGGAAGATCTTCTTTCCCTTTATAAATTTGGGATATTCCAAATATAACACCAAAAAATGGTTTTCTTCTTCTTATTCAAAATATTCATACATAACATAGGTAAATCCATATCATAGGTGATTAATCCTTCAATAAGGCTTTAATAAAGCCAATATTTACTTATTAAATGTCCTTAGTTAATTTTATTCTTGGTAACTTTTTATCATACCACCATTATCCATTAATGCCAATATTTTATTTTCATATAACCTGACATCCATTATTATGGTTGAGCCCCCTTTATCTCATTTCAAAAATCTGATAGACCTGCTCTTTGGACAAGGCTCTTAATACTTTGTCTCCCTGTGAGCGATTGTATCATTTTTGGAAGTAGCTTTTTTTGAAGATCTCACAAATTTCTGAGTCATAACTACCTAAAAGTGTAGGTTATAGGATGCAAATGGTGATCCACCCTAGACACTATGGAGGTAATCTATAAACTGAACCACCTTGTCTTGAACAAAAAAATCTTCTTCAAGGCTACTGTTTTATTGCCTTACATGAAATTAATTGAAATTAAGTTTTCCTTTCAAATTATTTTTTCAAAAGGTGAACTAAACGGTTGCAGTAAAAAAAGGTGCAATGTATGCCACATGGTTATTAAAGCAATCAGAAACTTCAGTATTGATGGTATGAATAAAGTTAAAGCTCTACAGATAATGTGGGCAAATGTTGATCAACAATGCTAAAAACTAAAGATGTACTAGTTGCAATCCATCTTTATTCTGGCATAATGCAAGAGATTGTCAGAATCTATGCTTGAGGTACTGAATTTAAAAATTGCATGTTTGAGGCAGCATTTATGGTTTAATCATATTTAGAACATACATTAAAGTCAGGTGGTAAAATCTGGCTGAATTAAAAAAATACAGAATGTTGTTTCAAGTAGTATCCATTCAAAGTTAATTAAAACTGCCAAATATTTTGGATTATATTATTTTTGAGCAGTCAGTGTTCTTCATCAAAAAAGAAAGTACATTTATTTTACTGCATTTAATATCACAAATTACTTGTTCCTGTAATTTTTTCCCGTATTGTACCATGCTGTCTCCGAATCAGAAGTTACAGATATTGATTGATTTAATTTTACAGTTTGCGATGTTTTGCTATTTAAACTCATTTTTGAGTGGGTTATTTTATTTTTCTGCATTTCTACTATTTTTTTTTTTCTGGATCTGTAGTTTCATTAACAGAAGCGATTTCACAGTTTGCATTGCTTTATAACAGTTTTTGTGCTGATAAGTGGATTAATCAATGTTGCTCCATTTATTTGCTGTTTTTTATTCACTTATCAAACTTATAGCACACAACAAGTTTTGGCCAGGTGTATGAGAAATTGAGAACTTATAGTGTTTTATTTTAGTGGCAGTACGATAGTTACTTTTGTTCTTGGAGAAGATAAACGCTATTGGTTTGAGCATTAGCTGTTTTTTCATAATTTATTTCATTTTTCTTGTTTAATTTATATTGTGTGAAGCTGCACATAACACAGCAGGTTTGCAAAATGCACATGATAGACAAAGGCACTTTTAGTTGTATCCTTAGCTAATATACCCGAACTGACCCATGTCTGATCAGTAAGTAGAATCCTGTTACTTACAGGTGTATCAAGCTGCATGCAACTGTGAAACTCAGAACCACACACTTAATACCTTCAAAGTAACTAGTAGCAGCCCATAGTTGTGTTACATTGTGCAACTTACCACACAGTCATTACAAGTAGTTCAACACTATTGTTAGGCAAGGATCATGATCTGTGTTATCACAATTTCATATGTTCCCATGTTAGGTATTTATTTAAATAGATGTACATAGATAACTGTACCACATATCCCTTAACCAATAATCATCTCAACAGACTGTAAATCTAAAGCTTTTTTAAATGATGCAAATCAAATGTTTCTTCACACTGGACAACATGGAAGGCCAGCTTGTTTCCCTTCTGTTGGTAGCCTCATAACAATAGGTATTCTAAAGTGGTGTAGCAACTGGCTTATGCTCACAGATAATGAACTCTAAGTAAATGCAAATGACTCTATTTTTGTGAAGTGAAAATATTTAAGTGATACAGAAGCCTCACTGTCACAAAAAAAAAAAAAAAAACATATTGTGAGCATTGCATTAAGACACAGAGCGATATGTATCCAACCCAGATACATACGTTGATGCTATAAAGAAATTCTTACCTAGTTCTCTTAGACCTGCAAGAATTAAGTCCCATCAAAAATCAAAATCAAATAGCTCACATTTAATGAAGGGTCACCATGACCAAAGTTTCCAAATTATATTACCCCAGACCAATCTACAAATAAAATGTTTTAGTGATTGGTGCCTACATAGTGAGATACACAGATTCCCCACTAACTAGGCAGGGCAAAGACAGGGTGACAGTGAGCTGACATTTAGACGCCATGATCTCCGATGTCTCAAGAGCCCTTAAGACCCTTTCACCAGACAAAACAACTGCAACATCATAGTTGTGCATGTGGTGTTGAATGGCTTGGGGTGAAATACCCTGGAGGAGATGCATGTCTGAACACTCCATGCATGTTACAAATGCAGGCATTATCTTGACACTGAGCAGAATCCCCCTTTTCCACAAAATGATGTCTAAGTACAAAGAAAAGATGATTGCTTTTTCCATTTGCTCAAATAATTTGTTTCACTTTACAGGGGATCCAGTATGTATTAGCATGAAATGAGATATCTGATTATCCCATATTCTTTGCAAAGTATTTAATGTTATTAGATACAAAAATCTCACACACACCTAACTCTGACAACTGGATCACAATGCACCACATACCATATCACACCATGTCCATATTACTTTGCCTGAGCTGCAAAGGTCCCTACAATGTAATACAGGCATAAGTACCTTCAGTGACACTCTACACTTAACACAATCCACTACCATGCATAGTGCAAGGAGCGCTTAGGTCAAGGATGCTGAGCCAAAAGGTAATCATCTGCCCAACTAAGCATGCTAGTCAATGATGACTCCATTGTAAAGCATATAGATGTACCTCTTACTAGGATGAACAATGAAAGAGTGATGCTTAGTTAATTGTCAGTTGCCAGGATCAGCCAGATCTCTCATGCACTCATGTCTTTGAACAACCAGTGCAGGTATGACTCTGTCATAGTGCATGTGTGCGTGTCAATGACATGAGATGTACCTGCTTCAATTATATGAAGAGGGACATGATAGAACTTTCAGACTATGTTCCCAGGCAGTTATAAGCCTAGTAATGAGCAGCATTATATCGTTTCCAGAAATGATGCAGGTATATGAGCAGAAATAACTGGCTTTAATAATTGCTGTTGTTATTAGTGTCATTCCAAGGGTGTCCAATATTTGTCAGTAGTGAGGATATGCTTACCAAACTTCATTGCTTCACCACAGATCACCTGCATCTATCCCACCTAGTATTTTTGTATATTGGAAAAGACCATCTTTACCCCTCCAGTGCCTTTTTCAGGCAATGAAAACCAGATAAACCCACCAAAGTAACAAAACGAGCAAAAGAAAATATAAAGGAGTTGCTGATCAATGCTAAGAGACCGAACAAACAACACTACTCCCTATAAGTTTTCCCCTCTATGAAAGATGCAGACATTTGTGTGATGTCTGAGACATGGTTTAAAGTGGCTGTGCAGGGCTCTAATGCCTTCCACACCTTTAGACTATCCACTGTGCATGAGGGGAATAAAGGAGGGTGTATCTCAGTGTTCATCCAGGAGAGATTTACACGAAGGCTGCTTAAGTAACTCAATGCACTAGAGCTTCTTCATGTCCAAATCACTATCAGACAGATCCTGTACCACTTATAGACTAGTTATATAATCAAGTCTATGATGCAAGATAGCCACAGTGCATATCTACAAGAGTTGGAGTCTCTCAGTACTAATCCAAATTCCATCTTCCTAGATGACTTTAACTATTCATCTTTTGACTTGGAAACTTATACCACTACTAATGGACAAGCACAGAGATTTTTGAATTTTATCGATACAATAACCTGGAACAATTAGTCAGACTACCCATTACAAAAAATTACATTTTGGGATTTGTCTTTACCAATATAGGGGAATCTTTTACCACCCTTTGTGCATCATTGTTCTTTGTTATATCTGACCATACAATCATCTCATTCAAGATAAAATTGAAATGAGATGCCCCTGTTGACCACGGTACCTGTAGAAACTTTTCTAAGACAGACTACCATGCTTCAAATCCCCACCAAACCCTGACAATTCTGCTACTTATGTAGAATTGTTCATCACTGAACTGTACGGGCATGTAATCAGCTGCATAGCAGGACAAATCTTAGAAACAACTCCCCCTTGATGGAATAATAATATTGATAGACTATACAACAAAAGGAAGAAAATATTGGCCAAAAAGAAATAGAACAATTCCTGAAGTAAGACAGCTTGTGTCACTGAATTAAAAAAAACAACTCAGGTGCCAAGTTAAATCCACCTAAGCCATGTTTGAAGTGAGGATAGCTACTCAAGATAATGATGATCACATGGCCTATTCTGGTCATGATTGAAATATCAGGAGCTCAATGCACCAGACTTATTGCTGATGATATTACCTTCACTGACCTTGATTATTTGTCTAACCCATCGGCTGATACTTTCAACTTAAACTTTACCCCTCTGCCCCTCCAATCTAACCGACAAGAAATACCTGAAACTGATGCACCCCCAGCTGTCACACATATCAAGTCAGAAAAGGACTTTCAAAAGCTAGCAATACTACATCTGTGAGTACTGACAATATCCCTGGCTGCATCCTGAATAGCATGAAATATGATTTATCTAAGCTCCCTAACAACACTCTTTGACCTCAGCCTCAACAAAAACTTTGCAGAAAATGATTGGAAAATAGAAACAGTCATCCCTCTGCACAGGAGAGGACCTTCCACTGATGTAGGCAATTACAGTCCCATAAGTCTAACCAGCCACTTACGTAAAGCCATGGAAACTATTAGCACAGACTTAATTAATAAGGCAGAGAGAAACTCCAAACACTGTACTCATTACAATTCAGATTCATCAAAGACAGATCATGCTTACTCATTCTGGTGAATTTGTTTGAAAGAATCATCAAGGCAATAGATGAAGGTAAAACAGTGCATGTTACCCACCTTAATCTGACCAAGGCCTTTGCCAGAATCCTCCAGTTGGTCATAGCAGAAAATTAAACAAACTAGAAATGATCCCCTACATCACCAATTGGATCACCAACTACCTCATGTATAGAATGCAAGAGATCAAAATATGGGGAGCTACCTCGATAAAAATACATCTCACCAGTGGAATCCCCCAGGACTTGGTGCTGAGACCTGTCCTCTTTTACATCTACTTTTTAGAAGTCAAAGCATATAAAGGCTCTAAGTTAGTGGATGACATGCAAGTTGGATGTAGTTATATAATCCCTAAAAGACTTAGCCATTTTGCAGGAAGGATTGTCCCATACATATAACTGGTACCAGAATGATGAACTAAAGCTAAATGCCAAAAAAGCATCACAGTATTCTTTACTATGTAACCTCCTTTAATGAATGACAATATTGAAAATATACACCACCCCCCCAAAAGGTGACCCGGTCATTTGGGATTTGGTAACTTATGTGGACAGCAACCTACATTTTCACCAACATATGTCCACTTTGGTGATGAAGTCCTTCTATATTGGTCAGCATATTAAAAGGAGTGTATAATGTGTAATATTAATCTAGTCCATGAAAAGGTAATGGCAATTGAAATTCCATAGGGGTTGGATAATGTCACTATGCTTAAAAATGTTCTACAAGTGCAGATTGCCTAGTACAAACCTATGAACATATAAACCTATAAAGGATGACATGTACCTCTTGGTCGAGGGCTTCTGTATACTTGCTTAAGGTTTTATTGCCCCGTAGTACCTATTTTATGCTAAGCTTAGTTAAAGAACATTGTGATACAGCAAATATATAAATTTTGGATCAAATTAAGAAAACCATGCTCAGGGTTAAACGTCCATTCATCAGGCTGCCTGGTCTTGAGGAAGTCCTGTAATTGGAAAGCATCTATATATGTGTAATCAGTGAAACTTGATATATATGTTCAAAGAGCCCTCTCTCTCTCTCTCTGTCTCCCTCTCCATACTTTGGTTTAGTGTCTACTTGCCTTCAGACTCAATACTGTGGTGTTTTAACTATATTTGTAGGAGACTAAATAACATCCAGATGGATTACCAGAAAATCCATAAACTGAATGTATTAAACTCCAAATCACATCAAATGAAATCAGCTGTCATCTTATCACCTGTTACATGACCCTTTCCCTGACCCTGGAAGTTCAGTTAAAGTTATCAAATATCACAGATGAGCTCCACATAGACAATAACTTATCATTCTTTAAGACTTGGAGTGCCTCCATCACCAATGTAGGAAAATCTCAATTTTTAGATCTAATAAATAAAAGTACACTGAGCATGATTGCTACTAGCCAAACTAGAAGACAAAATATTGTTGATGTGGTACTTACTAATGTAGTAACATTGTGCACAACTCCACCAGTAATTTCATCTCTGACTGAGTCACAAGCTAGTAGCATTTTCATTCAAACTATTTAAACCCCCTGAAACCAATACATCAGAATTTATTGACTTAAGCACAAAAATCTTCTCATCTTCTGTGATGAGGTCTCAAAATTTACTTAAACCAACATTGCTCCTCGTATCACACCAGCAGATAGATTCACCAAGCAGTTTTATATCTATTTAAATAAATTTACAAATATCTGCAGACCATATAATGGGAAATTTCAAAGCAAATCATTAAGCTGTCCCACTGACACAAATTAAATCTACATTAAAAGGGGGGAGCTCATTAGATTAAACAGCACATCTAATTATCCTCAAGTCAAGCAAAGTACTCTGAATTTGATTAATAATTTTAAAAAAGGCAATTGGATCTATTGAGGCAGCCTGAGAACTCAAGTTGGCATCTTATGCCAAGGGCAATTACAATTCTCTCTCTTTAGTTATGTGAATCAACACTCAACAATGCATAAAATTAATTTCAAATAATAAATCCTACTCAGGCTTATAGATGTTGTCAATATTCTAGCAAAAAAGTTAGTGCAAATTGCACTCATGAGCCCTATAAACTGCATAGCTCTCAACCCCCCCATAATCACTAAAGAACATGAGCTGAACATGCTGTCCAAGGCTAACAGCACTTCCTCCATGGGACCAGATAACATACATGGTTGCTTGAAAAATAGTACTAGACACACCTTGGTGGGACCCTGCCTAAGCTGTTTAACTTGAGGCTAGTTACAGGCTCAGTTTTGGAAGTACTGCTGATGCCACTCCATAAAAGCAGCCCTGCGGACAAACCCAGAAACTGTACACCTATCAGCCTGACAAGTCTTATTTATAAAACCATGGAACACAATAAAAAAGACTTGATTAACACCAACATTAAAAATCTGATAAGCCCAGATCTATAGCAATTTAGTAGGCCACGGTGGTACGACAGTAGTGTTGTTACCTCACAGCAAGAGGTTCTCCCGTTCGATTTTCGGCTTGGCTTGGGAGTGCCTTCTTTGTGGAGTCTGCATGTCCTCCCCGCGGTTGGGTAGCATTTGAAAGACATGCGTAAATGGGTGTGCCTTTGTTGAACATTGGGCATCGAGCTGACACCTCGGCCTTTCGGAAAAATCTACTGCCAATCATTAGCAGACCGGAGTTCCGCTGTGGCGACCCTTACCGGGAAAAAGCCGAAAGACAAACAACAACAAAGTATAAATTCTGTTTAATGAACCTGATTCATTTCTTTGCGAAGGTAACACAAGCTGTTGACAGCTTGCCTTGATCTGGCCAAGGCATTTTATCTCATACTCCTTGATAACATAATTAATAAAGTAAGTGCTTTACAAATAGATCCCCATGTGGTAAGATGGGTAGGAAATGAACTAAAAGATGAAACTCACATGGTGTGTGCAGCAAGTTCAGGGACAGAGAACATGAAACTGACCAGTTGTGTTCCCCAAGGCTCAGTGCTGGGACTGCATTTGTTCTTTACTTATGTGACTTACAGATTAACACACAAGACCTGTGGATAACCATGTCTGGAAATTACTGCAAAATAGGAGCCATTGTGAAATCCCCCTCAGACACAAAGCCTACAGCAGGGACTTCCACTTATAATTGCATGGTAAATTGAAAATAGGCTTAAATTAAATGTAGCAAAAATGCGGTATTGTCACATTTGGAAGATTAACCTCCCCTCAGCATATATCACTGACAATACTCTATTTGAAAATGAATACTTATTTAAAGGTCTGTGAATCTGAGTTGATAATTCCTCCTTCTTTGACAGCCATATAGCAACAGCATTACGAAATCCTTTAACTTGTTACTGCTGATCACAATGGGAATATCATCAAGATTTAAAGAGGGCATTGACCTCTTGTATTCAGCACTGTTCGGACCAATTATAGAGCACAATGGCCCTTTTGAGATGGACATCACCAGACATACCAAGCATCTGACCCCAGAGGTTCCCATCGATGAGGATAATGTGTTTAAAATACATAAGTTGTCTGAAAAAACTTGAAGCACTGGCCTCTTTTCTGTGTCTTATACAGATTTTGTGGAGAATTATGCCTTGTCTTGCCTTCTGAGCTATCAAGGACTCAATAGTCTAGGATATCTTGTACCTTTGCAAAGGAAACAATCCAGAAAATACAAGAACAAGGGATCTAAACCTGATTCACTAGATTAGTACAACAAGATGGAGATACAGATTCTTTCCTCAGTATAACTCGCACCTCTGTAAAAGATTCACCTGTAGAGAAACTAGTGAGATATACTGTCTTCCATCTAACAGTCTAGGGGTCATTGGTTATGCATAATGGTCACAGGACACAATAGTTTTGAACTTCCTGTGATTCTTATGAATGAAGAAGTATTATAACAGACTCAGAGGAATAGGGCAGAACAGTCAGTTGAATAATGTTGGTGAAGGGATGGCAACATTATATGAACACATTTCTGAAGCACAGTCCCAAAGGTGTTCAGCACCAATGTTTGAGCAGAGTGTTAGGTATTGCAGAGAATAAAATTATAACTACTGTGACTAAGTATTAGATTTATGGAACTTATGCGCATCTACATGATATTACTAGTATAAGCTGATATGTCAAACAAATGCAATAAATTACTTCTTGGCATTAACAATTCCCTGCAAGTTGTGAGCACAAGTGATTGGATGCCGAGTATTGAATACACGGCATTAATGACATTTTGCAAAAACATATTTCATTATTTGAAGGCTTAGACTGCCAAAAAGGTGAAGTTTATATAAATGCTTTCACTATTCCATTACTAGTAATTTATGCTACAACAAGAGCTCCAGTTGCACTCAAAGCTGGTACTGAACCAGAATTGAAATAAAGGAAACTATTACAATCATAGTCAAACAAAGTGAATAATTATATGGGAGTATATCATGGTGCCAATTGTGAAGCATAGCAAGTTAAGGACTTGAACACCTGATTAGATGGACCAGCACATTGCCCACTTCAGACCATTGAACAGGCTGCAGGAAACTGCAGCAATGTAAAATACAAAGGTCTTTTGTGTGCTTTATGAATTTCTAGGGTGACATGTGAAAATGAATTGACAGTGTATGCACATGCGCATGTGCAATTACACACATACACAAACACAAACACACACACGCACAGACTGTTTTGTGCTCCCCTTTGTAATATGTTCTGACCCTTCTCCATATGAACAGAAGTCAGTCGATAACTCATATCATTTAGCAGTGATAAACACTAATGCATTTATAATGAAGTTCATCTTTACGAGATCAATACTAAAATCATCAACCGCAAAAGTTTAATGAAAAAAAATAGATTGACTCCCTAATGCACATGCACACAGGCAAAACCTCAGACAATACTAAAGAAAACTACTGTTTTTGCAGAGGCAAATACCGCTGCACAGCTCATGTGGAGAGCTGTGCACACACATCCCCTGCTAAATATGCATGCTAACTCCGAGATCACACAATCCCTGGGGAAGGGCCATATTCCCCTACACTGGAGGTTGTCGATTTTTGCATACCTCTCAACCATTTGTTTTGCTTCCCAAAGCATGTCCACACATACACACACACACACACACACACACACACACACACACACACACAGTGAATAATATTTACTTAGTAAATGTGTGAGTTACCTTAAACTGTGTGTTGGACAAATGGGATCATAGAATCATAGGAAGATACTAGGCTATTAGCCCCAAGGCCCTTACAAGTCTAGGCAAGAATTTAGCCCATGTTCCAACATGTCACCACCCTATCCCACTGTCCAGTAGGGACACAGGTGGTCACCTGCTGGGAGAGATAGAAGCATAACAAAGGTAGGCTGAAAGTAGCAGTCACCCCAAGCCAAGCTTTATGAATGTGATTGGAATGTGCAGTTCCTACATTCTTTTTTCTGTACCAGCATTTCTGAATGTCAGTACAGAAATGTAATTCAGGGCTTCAACATTTCATTAATTGTAAACTATGCTGTAGCAAGCTTCCTTCCTGTTTTTTTTTTTTTTTTTTGCTCTTGATCCAGGGATTAGGATTGGAGTGCAAGACTAAAGCAAGCAGCAGACATGCCTTTTTTTTTTTTTTCATACTGGAGAGCTGATGGGAGTGTGGCAGCAATTTAAGGACTGGCACTACGCAGTAGATGAACCGGCTATGGCTATGGAGAGACCAGCTGTGGTTTAATTGTACTTTGGCCCTAGTCTTATTTTAAATAATGGGTTCCCTGCATACATTTCAAGGACCGTGCATAAATGCATATATCCCTTTGGAGTTATCTTCATAGTTGCTTTAATTTATATTTCTTGTATAGTACAGCAAACCTTATTATAGTGCATTTAAATTAGTAATTTTGAATGTTTTTTTGCCAGTGAGAAGTGAAACAAAATGTATTAACCAATAATGTCAAAACTACCCATTTATGACTTTTTCAACCACAAAATGCCACTCAAATTGTTGTCATTATAATCCATCAATATCTGTTATCGATCAGCAATTTATGAGACTCCCCACTTTTCATCATTCTTGAGAAGCTAATTCTTTGTTTTCTGTAAGTACTGCTTGATTTGTTCTAACTTTAGAATATCTGCCTAAATACTTTATCCATAAATCAGCAGGATCTACTCATTAGTTTCCCCTCTAGTGTTTGGCAATACCCAGTATAGACGCAAACACCTTGAGTGATATTTTTCCTGTAAAAGCACCACTGAAATTTCACCAGTATCTAGTGCATACAGTACAACTAGTTTGCAGTGAAAAGCATTACCCCGGAGTTGCAAACCAGATACTCCTGACCTATTATTATATTCTCACTCCAACTGTCTAATCAATAAAATAGGGTCTGTTGCAATGGATATGAACTTTCCCACTATCTCCATTACCAGCTTGGTGGATATGGGCATCTTGAGGCAATGCAGAAATTGCTTGAAGTTTATAGACAATCAGTTAATTCTCAAACAAACTGATATAGTATGTGAGAGATGTATTTATACAATATCATTGGAGAAAAGGCTCTTATATAAAAGTACTCCTAATGGCAATAAGGTTGTCAGTAATAGACACGCTGCACCCATCACACACAATTCAAAGCAGACATGTGGACCCACATATGCTGAGACACTAAAATGCATAATGTGACAGATCCTGTTCCCTGATAAGCAACTACCCATGAGCCCAAAAACCTCCTAGATGAAGTACACATAACAAATACCCTTAGCAGCCCTGAATTAACTCTTTAAAACCAAAATGCACATCAACTCATACACCCACATCTCATGGAGCCTCTACTTCTAAGCCCATAAGGCAAGCCACCACACAATCCAACATTCTACTCATTGGAGACTGCATTGTGAGACACATTATTGTCTCTCTCACCAGGATTAGTAATGAGAAAGTCATGGTCAGTTGCTTATCAGGGGGTTAGGATCTGCCACATTATGCACATGCTCAGGTCACTGGATTAGAAGTACAAGTATGACTCAGTCATAGTCCATGTGGGTGTAAATGAACTGAGATGTATGAGATCTACCTGCCTAGACTATAGAAGAGAGGCTTCATGGAGCTCTCAGAATATGTGCCCCAGGCTGGTATGAGCCTAGCAATGAGCAGCATTTTACCTTCTCTAAGGATGATGTCACAATATGAACAAAAGATGACTGACTTTAACAATTGGCTTAGTTTCTTATGTCATTCTAAGGGGGTGCAATATTTGTCTGCATGGAAGGAGATAGTCAATAGACCACTCTGCTTTGCCAGAGATGGTATGCACCTCTCCTCTCTAAGCTATCGAATATTAGCTAAAATATTGCCTTCTCCCAAAGTGCCTTTTTTAAGCAATGCCAAACTGAAAGAAAATCTAACATAGCAAATCAAAGCCAAGAAAATCAAAAGGAATTTACTGCTCAATGCTAGGAGCCTAAACAAAAAACTCTACTTCCTAGAAGCTCTCTTCACCCTAGAGAATGCTGATGTCTGTGTGGTCATTGAGACATGGTTTAAAGCTGCAGACAGCACACCAACAGTGCAAGGTTATAATGCCTTCCACACATTTAGACCAGCTACTACACAGACAGGGACTAAAGGTGGAGGTGTCTTGATTTACATCAAAAATGAATATACCTCAAGGCTGGTCAAACAGGACAATGCACTTGAGCTTCTCCATGTTCAAATCACCATAGGCAAAATCCAATACCACTTTCTTGCAAGCTAGAGGTCCCCCTCTATGACCCAAGAAACCCATGTCATGTATTTAAACTTACTGGAAATCATGCAACCCAATACCATATTCATGGGTAACTTTAATTACCCCACTACTAACTGTAAATCTTATGCAACACCAAATGTACAGGCACAGAGATTCCTACATTTTGTAAACACAAACTCCCTGGACCAGATCATCAATACATCAACCAGGAGTGCAACAATACTGGATCTGATCCTAACTCATTTGGGAGAGTGCTACACATCCCCTTGTGGAATGTCTTCCCTGATAATGTCAGACCACAAAATGGTCTCCTTTGTAGTAACAATAAAACTTGAATGCCCCTGGCTAACCATGGAACATTCAGGAACTAGTTTAAAGCTAAGTTCCTGCTATTAAGTGCTTAATGTCCTTAATGTTCTCTCTATGGCCAAGAACACTGCATCAATGGGCCCAGACAATATTACAGGATGCCTTCTAATTAGTATGAAACATAATCTATCAGGCCCTTTGGGATTGCTATTTAAATGTAGCCTTGAAACAGGTTTAGTGCCTCATGAATGGAGAACAGCAACAGTCATTCCTCGGCATAAAGGTGGGCCATCTACAGACAGTGGAAACTACAGACTCATAAGTCTTACTAGTCTCATATGGAAAGCCATAGAAATGATTAATAATGATATAATAGACCTCCAGACACTGAACCCAACTCAATTTGGCTTTGTCAAGGGCAGGTCATGCCTACTCAACCTGATCAATTTCTTTGAGAAGGTCACCAAAGCAATGGATGAGGGCAAAATGGTTCACACTGCCTACCTTGACTTGGCCAAGGCATTCGGCACACTTTGGGCATTGTTGACAAATTCAAGAGGTTAGGTACAAACCCTTAAGGTCACCAAGTGGATAGCCAACTGGCTTACAGCAGGACACAGGAAATTAGAACTGGGGAGTCCATCTTTACAAAGAGGTCAGTCACAAGTGTAGTCCCTTAGGGATCAGTTCTGGGACTGCTTTTTTTTTGTATTTACTTTTCTGAAGTCAAGGCCAATTTCAATTGCCTCTGGCTGACTAAATGTGCAGATGCTTGCAAATTAGGAGCTGTCATTGAATCACACACTGACACAAATGTTCTCCAAGAAGGGCTGACACAGACAAAACAACTGGTGTCAGACCCATGGACTAAAACAAAATGCCAAGAAATGCATAATAGTATTCTTTGGGATATCATCCATCCAACTATCATATTGACAACATACCCATTAGAGTTGATCCAGTATTCAGGGACTTAGGGACACCCATAGACAGTAATCTAGCCTTTGATCATCATGTGTCTATAGTAGTAAGGAAATCATTCTATGTTGCACAACTTATAAACAAAGGTATGGCATCTAGGTTCAAAGAAGTCATTGTTCCACTGTATTTGGCCTTCACCAGACCTATCACTGAGTGATATAAATAGAACCTGAGGGAGAGACAGTTATGTATCCAAGAGAATATCCTATCTCTAAAACAGGCTCCAGGTCCATGTGAAGCAGAGTTCCTCCCTAACTCAATTTAAGTATAACTTGGACATTTGGATGGGGAACAGGAAATTCATCCCTGCCTTGGCACCTATGTCTTTAATGGATATAGCAGCCTGTAAATGATTTAACTCCCAGGCCCCTGCTTGTAAATGTTTCATCTCAGAAACCCCTGCTTACACTTATCAAGGGTGTCAGAACTTGTCAGAGATGTGGGATGTGTGGCTAGGCTTAAAAAGGCCCTTCTGGTCATTAGCTTAGTAAACACCTATGAACCCATGAGCATTGTTCCTGCAAAGACATACTAATGACTTTTTAACTCTATTCTTTTAGCAGGTTCAGTCATTCTTATCAACTAACATCCCTTAAACTCAGTTATTGTAGTTACATTGCTGACTGAATGTGTTTAAATATGTGCATCATTAATAATAATAATAATAATAATAACAAAAATAATGACCAAAATAACATATTCAAATTTGTTCACACACACAGTAGCCATAATAAAGTATTCCACTTTAATTCACACACAATGTGCACTAGTCCAACAAAGCCATATTAAAGACTGTTTAAAAATGATAACAGCATAATGCACCGTCATCCACAGTAGCCTATATATCCACAGCAGTTATAACAATAGTTTACACCCTTCATTGTTATGAAGAAATAAATTACATATATTTTATTGGTAATTTTGAATGAACTACATGGAAATGCATATAAAGGCCACTAGCATTACTCATAAGACCTTGCCATATATAGCACAGTTTAAACAGAAAAGTATTTAGGATTCAGGTATAAAAAATATTAACTGCCTGATAACATATGGTAAGTCAAAATGCACAATCTCTGTAGAAGTAAAAGTCGTCTGAATAACTGCACACTAAAGAGAACTATTAGGCTCACTAATAAAAATGCTGTCATTTGTAATGCTGTGTGGTGACATGTCCACCTCACCCCCCCAAAAAAAATGTAAAATGCAGGAGAAGAGTGAATATCTAAAACTGAGATTCTCCTTAAAACTTATTTGCAGGGGGCAAGCTCCTCTGCACCCCTGATGTGGGGACAAATGCCATACACCCCAAACTTACATATACTAACACTGAGATTGCTATACCTCAGTTAAGAGAGAATATTTCCAGAAATGGCCATCTCGGATTTAGAATATCTTAGCTCATTTTTCCCCACCATTCAGTCTCATCATTATGGGAGTCACTAAAGTGGGTCCCAACATTTCAAATGGTTATTAAACTATTACTAATGCAGATGTCGCTGTTGGCAAAATTTTTCATTTCATTGCTTCATGTACAAAGGCAGTGCCTGCAGCCTTTGAAGTGCCAATGGCCTATGCATCATTAATACATTGGTGTGCTGATGACACTGTCATAACTGATCCTGAACTACATCAGCCACGTAATAGGAAATTTCTGTCAAAAACAAACCACAGATTCATGGTCTGTTATTAGTCATGCAGTCTCGGAGACAATTAAAGAGCCTTGCCCAAATATTCAATTACCCCAAATCATTGTCTGGTAAAGTAACTTGCTCAGGCTCACACAAAAGGTAAACAGAGTTGGAAAGATTCAAACCCTGCATCCATGGCACAGGAAGCATCTATCAAAAGTCAGAGATTAATCTTCTGTGCTAACTGCCAGGGTAACAGCTTTAAACTAAATGTAGAAATCCTTTACAATGTGATGTTGCAGATCAGACTGAACCACAGTAATATGCAACATGTATGCTGAAGATCAGATGGTTCTGATCATAACTACGAATAATGCAGTCTATATGACCTGACAAAACTCTATCCCTCTTCACAGTTGCTGGTGACTACATAACTATAATGCAGCATCATATCTAGACCATATAACTCAATACAGACATATCAATGAATACATTCATTCTTTTGTACAAGGAATAAGACAAGACAATTAAAGACACTATAGATGCTGTAGCAATTTTTGTTCAAGAAACCATGAGTCATACAAAAATCAGAAATATTAATGCATACAGCATTCATTTATTTATTTTTGGTGGGGTGGGCTTACATGCTTTTGGAGCACATGTATCTCATTTTTATCTCCCTATGTCTTCCCTGCTATCAAGAATAGTTTTCCCACTGACATAACTCAGTACAGGTCTGACTTTTTTAAATTTCTCCAAATCTTTTGAACGTCTAATACTATGGACCACATTCCTAAGTCAAAGTATGATTTAAATTCATGAAATTAGTATTGTTTTAATCTTTGATGTCAGTCAAAAGTGCTTTTTGCAGCACTCGTAATGTGCCCAGTAATTACTCCTTCTGCAATTCGTATGGGGTTACATGGATTGGTAACATATCTAAACATGATTGTAAATTTGTTTTATAAGACCCGTTGCTCCAACTCCTATTGGAACTGCCTGGGTATCTTTCTTCCCAATTGCTCTCATTTCTGCCTGCAGATCCTGACATTTTATGACTTTGTGTCTCTCTCTGTACACAAGACACTGTAGTCACTGGGTGAAGCAAGTTCAATGTCAATGCTACTTTTGACTTCTTTTCTTGGATCACTATATCTGGTTTTCTAGCATGCATACAGGTCTGACCTATATGAATGTCTGAATGCCTCCAGAGTCAAGAGAGAAGGATTGTGGTCCAATGGGATCCCCTGCATGATAATGAATTAGACACTCACCAGCCATACCAGAATCCTCTTATATGACTGTCTGTCCTCAGTCACCATAAAACACTGTTCAGATCTGTCACCATCCTATTTTCTTCTTTACTTTTAGAATCATCACAGAGATTTGGATTTCATTTAACATTTCTAGTTTAAAACATTAAACTAAAAACACTGACAGTCATTTTCGAAAAAAAAAAAAAAACATTGCCACATTTAAAACAGACTTAGCATGAGAAGCAATAAACTTCTCTTATCCTGAAACTCACATTTAGACAGAAATCATCTGGCAACCTATTCATCTACAAAAGATGCTTCTGAATTCCTACTAGCATACAGTGAAGCACTAATTAGCAGCTATGGTAGGTTCAAGAATTTAAGACCAATGTGTAATGCATTTGCTAACAGCCTGGGACAGCCCACTGAACACAAGTGCCCTTTTTCAGGGGGAACCCAGGAGTTCTGTCTAGTGAAGTAACTTGTTCTGAGTCACATAAAAGACACACAAAAGTTAAGGGAATCAAACCCTTTACTATAGGAAGCAGCTCATTAACAGCTTATAGCCTTATTAATCTTAACTGAGTGCTACACAAACTGCTGCATCCCAAGCCCTGTGCATTTCATACCTGTGAAAGTGCAAAAATAAAAAGCTAAACAAAAATGTATTCATAGTATAACTACTACCTTTAAACTCACAGACTTCATGCCATCCAGTTTAATCACAGGTAATAAATGATGCACTGTCAGCATTCAACAAAACAAGGAAATCATGGATCATAGCTCATAGGATAATGCTCCTACTTGCTACAACTAATTTTCTTCCTTCATATTATAACTATGTTGGTTCACAGGTAGTTACTAAGTTTGCAATCCAGGAGACCACTGAGGAGCCTAAGCCAAATTTCCAGTTACCCCAAAGAAGTGTCTGGTTAATTCAGTTTTGTCAAGGGCAGGTCATGCCTACTGAGTCTGGTGGATTTCTTTGAGAAAGACTAGGGTCATGGATGACAGTAAAACAGTACATACTGCCTACCTTGACCTGGCAAAGGCATATGACACAATTCCCCACTCAGGTTTTATAAATGAAATCACAGAACTGGGCATAAATCCCTACATTACCAGATGGATAGAAAGTTTGCTCACTGATAGGATGCATGTGGTTAACTTGGGTGAATTCACATCTAGCAAGAGACCAACTACTAGTGGTGTGCCATAGAGCTCACTGCATGGACCCCTCCTGTTCAGAGTACACTTCTCTGACGTCAATGCTAAGATGGAAAGCTTCTGGATAACAAAGCGTATTGATGACTGCAAGCAGAGAGCAATAAATGAATCCCACAACAATGTACATATCCTTCGGGGGTTCTTGATTAGACTAGTGATTAGTGCAATAACTATGGCCTAAAACTAAATGTGAAAAAATGTATTATCATACCCTTTGGGAAGTCAAATACCACTGCAAATTGTAACATCAATACCACACCCCTAATCATAGACTCTGAGGTAAGACATCTAGGTACAAAGACAGACAGCAACTTGAACATTGACCATTATGTGTCCACAGTGGTGAGGAAGTCCTTTTATGTAGCACAACTTATAAGTAAAGGCATGGCATCCAGATACAAGGAAATTATAGCTCTACTGTACTCAGCCCTCATTAGACCAATAACTGAGTACAATGCACCATTTGGCATGTACTTGACTAAGCCCTTACAGCAGCTGGAGTGACATTGGAGGTTCTGCATAAAGAAAATACACAGTGTAAGCAACATGAACTATGTGGATAGACTAAAGGTCCTATCACTACTGACTATTAAGGAATGGCCTATACCTTACGTACAAGGCACTTAAAATCTAGCCCTAATGGAGCTACTACATATCTGCAAGTCAAACAGTACAAATATTACCCAATCAAGGCATCTAAACTTAGTGTCTAAAACAATACATGCTGGAGAGACAGGTATGTGTCTCAGAGATTGTCCCTTCTTTGGAACAGGCTTCCAATTTACATTAAGCAGAGCCCTTCCCTGGCCATCTTCAAATGCAGTTTGGATCAGTGGATGGGGAATCACAAATTCACACCTGGGGCAATGCCTATGTCCCTTATAGACAAGGGCAGTCTGTAAAAGATTCAATGCACAGGCACAGATTTATGCCACCCTCTTGTCCCTAGTAGCTATATTCTGGGTAAAATCGAGTTATGTTTGCTAGGCTTGTAAGGGCCCTTAAGTCATTAAACTAGTAATCTCATATGAATCTGTTAACCTATAAGTGACTTGCTTAAGGTCACACAGCAGGCAGATGAAGGCTGAGAGAATCAAATACTGTGCCACAGGTCATGATTTTAACCCTCTGTGTCAACTCCCAGACTAAAATAAAAATGGAGGGGTGGGATTCAAGCCCCACACTATTGACAAAAGAAACAGCATCATTAACCTACCATGTTAATTCATAACTTATGAGTGGAATAGTGGAATGCAGGAACCAAGTATTTATATAGACACCCACAGATGTTACCATCAATTGCAGCTTGCTCGGAGTCACACAATAGGCAGATGGAGATGAAGGGTTCAAACCCTATACTTTTGACTACAAGAAGCAGTACATTAATATCACAGAGGCATAAGTACTAGACAACTTCAGGTCACTTAAAGTGCTAAAAGAACAATAAGTGTTACATGGATATTGCATTTTCTGAACAATAAAAACTATGAAACTGTAATTGCTATCATTCCTCATTGATTTACCAGAAAAAGAAGTTAATGAGGAACAGGGCATAAATACGATAAAATCATAGGTGTCCAGTAAATTTAAAGACACATAAGTGCAGACTTTTATAACACATTTAAAAAAATTAACAAAGCAGCAGGTTTTCTGTCAATATGTTTTGTAAACCACATAATCAATTAAACTCTAATGGCTGGCATTATTGACTGACTGTTAAACTTAGTGACTATTAATTTAAGTTATTTATTAAAATAATGAAGTCATAGGTGAATGTTTGGCAGTTGGTGAAGAGGACTGAGGCTCTAAGCTCTAAATGAGCAGTGTCCCCTAGTCAGGGATGCAAGGTTTGAATCTTTTGAACTCCATCAGCCTGCTGCAAGCCTATGAATAAGTTACTTAACCAGACCTGATGCAAAATAAAATCTGTTTTAGAATCTAATGACTGGTATTGTCTTCACATTTCTGGAAAATTACCATCTGGGGAAAATGGGAAAAATTAATTGACAATACCATATGGGAAGTCTGATTGGACTCACACATGGAAAATGCATGGGCTTCTGCTTGTAAATGTGTGGGCATTGGCATGAGCACACACACAGACACACACAGACACACAGACACACATGCGCAGACACACAGACACACACACACAGACACACACACACACACACACACACACACACACACACACACACACACACACACACACATACACACACCATGTTTATCTTCATCTTGCAGGAAAAGCTGAAAATCGTCTATTCTCCAGCACAGTAAAACAAGCATTTCGGATAACTGTTCCACAGCAGCTCATTCCTTCAAAGCAGTAACTGCAGTGCTCTTTTAAAGCAGCAGCCAAGCAGCTATAACATCTCTAGCACAGTAAAGCTAAAGCTCACTGTGCTGCTCTGTAGCACTCAAAGCACAGCAGAAGTTGTACTGGTACTTTGTGCACTGGGAAGGTTGGGGTAGAATCTGTACTTGTACATGTTGGAAGAGACAGATATTTTTTCAAAGTTTTATCCTGCAGGTCTTGCTATAGGCACAAATGAGTTTTTAAAAATCCAATTAATTTGCTTGCTGGCTATGATCCCCGTTGAATCTATAGGCCATTAGCAGCTACCCGTTTACCCGTAATGAAATCTTCTATTGGGGGAGGGGATTCAAAAAGGTGCCTACAGCCTGCAAAATTAAAGACTTTTCACTGCAAAGGAGAAATCTTGGAGCTTTTCTCCCTAGGGTTCAACAGAAAATGGGCACCTACCCAGTCAGACTTTCATGGTAATCAAATGTCATGAATACATTTCTGTGCATGAGAACTGTTCTTCTTAGTACCTAGGGAATTAATACATTTCTGTGCATGAGAACTGTTCTTCTTAGTACCTAGGGAATTTTGTGGAGAAGAAACTATTACCTCTCAGTCTGGAGGCACTATCTTTATGAAAACAGAAAGAACTGCTTAGAGAAGACTCGGGCTTCTCAGAACAGAGGGAGAAGTACCTAGAAGTGACATTTCCCTTGTGGCACAAAATGACCATTGTATGGAAAAGGCACTTATTTGCCTTTTATTTTTAAGGAAGAATCATTGTGGGAAAATGGACACCTACTATTTGCCATTTGAGGACCAGAAACAGAAAACTCTAAGACATTTGCTACTGGCTAATTAATACAGTTTATTTTCATTTGGTTTTGTTTGATTAATGGCAACTACATGAAAATAAGACGTCTGCTTTCACTGTGTTGTGTGTCTTACACTGGTGGACTACTCAGGTGAACAACATTATGCAGGGCAAGGGAAAATGACCATTGTAGAAGGAGAGAGACAGATAAGTAGAGTGGGTCAAACCATGCATAATTTGAGTTAAAGAATGCAGTGTTCCACATGGGTGAATAAAGACAAAGAAGGAAAACTACATAAGGTGTTAGTCCTTAAACCTTTTAGAAAACTTTGGATGAAACTGGCATTGACAAACCAAAATGCTGCCAGCCTAGCTAGCTGGAATTTTATAAATAATTATATGTCACTTGAACATATTAATATGATTTATAGAAAAATGTGAACCTGCCAGCCCAGCTATCTGGCATTTTGTAAATAATCATATGTCATTTATGAATATTCATATGCTCCATATGCTTACCTTACAAATGTAAGAAATATATGTTATGTGTATATTAAACTACTGGTGCAGAAGTGTGTGTTGAACTGCATGTTATGAATTGAGCTTCAAGAATGTAACCACAGTGTACCCTGCTGGAAAAGAGCAGAAATGTGTATAAACTATATACCTGTGCAGATGTGTGTTTTAATGGTAGAAGTTGGAACATACAGAGTTAAATTGCAACACCTCAAGAAAATAAGTGAAATTGTTTTATGATTTTTTTATCTCTGTTTCAGCTCAGAACAGACACAATGTCTAGAGTTGGAGGTTTTCCTATTGTTTTGAAACAGAAATAATTACTATGTTTCAAATGTAAACGTGTTTAACTGTTTTATAACTTCCAGATCTAGGCAAACACCTGAGAGATATCTACCTCTGACACAGAGGTGATCAATTCTAAGTTTCTGTTAGCTTGGGAAATGAAGTCAGGTGACAAAGAGTGATGTCATCCCTGCTAACCCAGCAGTAATATGTAGTATTAGTTTAAGAATTATCTCAAAGAGTGAGTCTGTGCATTTTGTATTTGTCTTTAGACCTAGAAACATCACACTCATCAGCACTTCTGCCTGCATCTTGCTAATAGTAAGTAACTAGGGAAAAGTAATTTCTCTTGGATATAGATAGGAATATAATAAAGATTAGTATAGATGTTTCTTTATTTATTTCAGACTGTCCTGCAATGCTGTTTTAAAATATTACCTGTGATTCTGAACTCTGTCGTCACTGTGTTGAGTTATTGAATATTGTCTTGTTCTTTTATTATTTATTATTAAATATATTTAAACATTTTAATTGTGGCTGGTTTGTTTAGAGATATTTAAGCTCTTAGTGCACTTGCATATGTATTTGGTGACTCTGTCTAGACCACTCCTAAATAGCCTTCAAGTCTTGGTCACACTTACCATTTGGATAATAGTAACATTACACAGTAAGACTAGGCACCCTTTGGTAAGGGTCTTAAAGTAGCTGATAAGGGGTTCTGGTCACAGTGCTAACTAATGGTCTGGGCAGAAGTGGGCAGAGCTAGTAAATCTGTGCCAGCCCTTCCAAGTTGTGTGTTTGTAGATAAATCAAATCTCAAAGTGTGTGTCAGTTACATGGGCAGGGACACGAACCACTGGTTGGACAGAGAGAGTACTGGTTGGACGTGGCTTTGAACACTGGCTAAGGACTCAACTCTATAGCTGTGCCAGTGGGGAGTCTTATAGAGGATCTGGAGAAAGGGGGAGAAACCATCCCCAGACTGACTGTCATCTCTGTGTGCTGTTAAGGGAAATTGTTCTTTACTGTGTGTGTACTTGTCATCCTCCCAATGTGCACATCTCTCACTGGTGATAGTGGTGAGGATTGAGGCTCCTTGATTACTGGGCCAGCTTAGGACATCATACTGGCACTAGCCATATTATGGAAGGATACTTAAGGATGGACAGGACTAAAGCTAAAATTTTAGCAAGGCTTTATTGACAAGGGTAATAAAAGATATTAGACATTTCTGTGCACCATATCCACAATATCAAGAGTACAATATATCCTAGGTACAGAAGACTTATGATACCCAAACCTACAAATGAGACTGCATACAAGCGCATAACCATGCATCAAGTCCATTAATTGAGTCTAGTACTGGCTGCCATTACATTCTATTATTTTTTGACTATGGAATGACATTTTCTGAATAATACCACTATGAAAATTAAAATATGCAAAATATCCAAAGAGCTAGTATCATGCTTCTCCAAGTTAGGGACAATCAAAAAAATTCTTACAGACAAGGGGACCCCATTTATGTCCATTGTAATGCATCAGGCTTGCCAGTATTTTTAAGTAAAACCGTTAAAAACTACAGTTCATCACCCACAAACCTGTGGGGTAGTGAAATGCTTTAAGAAAAGTCTAACATTGGTAATAAAGACGGCAGTAGAATAAGATGCTAAGAATTGGTGCATGCCATTTTCTTACACCCCGTTTTCTGAAAAACGTACCTCAAGCTTCAAAATTATTTCCCTAATTTGAATTACTGTGTATGATCCTCCCTGAGGTTTGATGGCCATAGCTAAGGAGATATGAGAGAAAAAGAAATGGCCATGTAAATTTTCAAACGTGATAACTTGAAAACTGGTATGCCAGTAGTGAAGGAACGTATGCAAAGGCATAATAAATGCAGCAGATTGCATATAATAAAGATATCAGATTCAGAGAGATCAAAGCATGTGACAGAGTATTAGTGTCAGTCGTCTTATGATAAGGAAGCTGAGGTGATAGAAAAGATGTTAAAAGTAAACTGTAAACTATGACAACAGGCTATACAAGATCAGAGCAGATGTATCACATATCTAAGTTATAACCTTAGAGAGAAGTTGAAGCTTTTGGAATCAGTCTGGAGTCGGGGATCTGATATGGATACAACAGAAAATTACCAGTGAATGTTTTCCCTGCTGTTCAAGTGAGCAGGCCTTTCTCAACTTAGAAACGAGAAGTGATCACATTTTTAATGTGAAAAAAATATTAGAACTAAGTAGAAGAACAAATGCAATTCAGCATTATATTGTAACTATGACATAGAAGAAGGTAACTCAAAACCATATAAGGTAGTTTTGTCACAAAGAAAGGCAATACATAAGGGTGTCTAAATTAGGAGTCACTGAAAACTTGCAAAATGAATAAATGAGCCTGATTGCCTCGGTTCCTAAATGAGTCATGCCTGTAAAATGTTGCAAAACCTCCAAGAGAACATTTGACACTTTTGTGTTTTTTCCTTAACAATTTCACACCTAGCTCAGTGGAATTTCACATCTCCTGACATCTGCAGAGTTTTTGCCTGGGAAGACTTCACCTGAACTAAAATTTGAGATTGTAGTTTTCCAGTCTACTTGTAAATAAATATTAAAGTTACAAAAAAAATAAAAATGAGAAAGCTATTCAGCGCACATGCTTCTTTACAATTGTGATATTAACAAGTCCGAGAGACACATTAGTAATTTTATATTGAAAGAATAATTCAATAATATGTAAAATTAATTATTATAATTATACAAACAAGTATTAATATCTCTATAACCATCGTAGATAGATCCCAACTAACAGTGTGAGTTTTGTTTGAGCAGATGTGGTATTCATTTTGCTCCATTAGAGTTTTGCAGATGACACTCCATTTCTGAGACAGCTGCATACATATTTGCATATTTAATGGGCAAATATTTGCAAATATCTGCAAACCAGTGCTAAATAGACACTGACTACCAGCACAAACTTTTTCAGCATTGCATATGCCTT
Source organism: Protopterus annectens (assembly GCF_019279795.1). Lineage (NCBI taxonomy): Eukaryota > Metazoa > Chordata > Ceratodontiformes > Protopteridae > Protopterus > Protopterus annectens. The sequence continues at coordinate 508,472,021 of NC_056741.1, read as the reverse complement.
CATGTCATAACTGAGACAAAATTAAATAAAGTTCATTTCACTGTAAGTTCATTTCACATAAAACTCATTTCACTGACAAGTAGTACTCTAAGGCAAGTCAAAGGTGTATGTCCTTTACCCCACTGCAGTGTGATCCTGGTGTTAGTATATATAGTCAGCAGGGGGTAGGGGGCACAGCCCCACACATTGGGGGGTGTGAGGGGGTGTAGTCCCCCTCTTAATTTGGTTTTCTGTTGTCTGGTTTTGTTTTACATTATTTGATAAACCTGAACACCCCCTTAACCCTAAGGACAGTCTGATGGACTACTTATTTAGATGTGATGGTAGAATAGTAGGTTTTGCACTAGCAAGTATTTTACTGATATCAGTTTTGCTACTGCTAGAAATCTCTCATTTTACAAGCTACACAATAAAAATATAAGGGAAAATCATGGAAATAGAGGTATCAACAGTCTACTACACCTGCACACACGCATGTACGCACAGCATAGCTTAAGTATAAAACTCTGCCATCTGGAATTACTGACCACAATCGTCAGCAATTTATCAGAAATTATCTTTGAACCATGCCTCTGCTATAAGCAGGAAAGCACAACTAGCGGAATGAAAGCAGAATCTCAATGAATGGCCAATCAGCTAGAACCACAGCACAGCTGTCTGTTCAGCTGATTGGCAATTCAGCGATGTAAGCAGACATCAGTGCTTTCAGACTTAGACTTCTATATAAAAAGTGGCTGTAACAGTTGTATAGCATATGCAAACAATAATGTCTGATGGGTGGAAGGTTGTTAATTACACAATAACACACATCCTGGAGAGCATTATTGAACTTAGAGAATTGGCTTTTTGTAACATTGTTGTCTTTTGCTTACTTATTTTTTTAAGTACAATTGTTTTTTATGTATTTTTGATGTAAAATAGTTCCTTCGCCTAATTTGCAAACTTGCTTTAATATATGTTATTGGTGTTGGAGGAAGCTTTTTCATCCAAAATATAGCACTTTAAAAATATCCAGCTGTCAGACAAATATGTATTAATGTGTGTGCTTAATGCCAATTAGAAACTAAACGCGTTAACACGTTTTTCATTCTATTTTATATGCACTATTTTATATACAGCTGAATTTCATATGAGACTAAAAGATGCTTTTGAAACTGCAGTGTGCTTTCTGAAACTTGCAAGATGCCCTCTGACCTAATAATTGCTAGCACAGCAGTATTCATGTTTATGCCTTTTAGAAATGTACTTGAGAAGCAGGTGATTATCTACTAGGTCAGGAAGCAAAGAATGAACAATGCTATATTCTGTAATGTAATGATTTTAAACAATCAGCTCTGTTTGAAGTATGAGAACACGCACAGCTGCAGAAGTTAGAGATAACATAGACAAAGGACTGTTGGAGAAATGAACTGCAATCTATACTTGCTTTGTGCTCAAATTAGCCATAGTACCTTGAATGGTAACATTGCATATATCTAACTGGTGGTAGCCAAGGCCACGTTGTTTTTCTTAGGAAGTTTCTCACAAAAATTGATAGTACAAGCAGAAAATCATATAAACAAGCACTACGAAAAGATGATGTTAAAACTTGTGATTTACTATGTCAGCTTGGTAGGCAATGTCTTATTAGAAAATGTATAAAAATGCCTGCATTTCCTGATTCTAGTTAGACAAACTCTGTATTAGCACGTTTTTGTCTCCTTGCTGCAAGATTATATAAGAGTATGTTTTTCCTTTGACACCAGCTATTTATTTTTTTGGTTCCTTTCTCCTAAAACTTTAGGTCTGTTGCCTTTTGTTAGAGACTGATGTCTGTAAATGATGTCATAAATTTCAGTTTAAGACTTTCTTTTCATTTAGAAAATTCATTCTAATTTATATCCTGTTATTTAAGCAACTTTTATAAGAACAACAATCAAAATCTGTTCCTGTTTTTGAGACTTTGTTGTCCCTTTATTTTATTTTTCCATATTTCGTTAGCTGAAAGTTTGAGAGACCTCTTTACTACTATTGCCAGTGGTCAATCTCTGTCATGCAGGCACACATACACACATCTCTGCTTCAGAAAATGCAAGCTGACACACATACTATTATTGAAGTAATGTTGTGATTTTATAACAGGATCATGCAAAAATATATTGTTATTTTGAGCCTCTGTCCCCCATTTATTTTATACTTATCCGGATATGGTGCGGAAAGAGGTCAAGAGGTATGCAAACCTCTTAACTGCTGCTGTTACCAGGGATGGCTCTCACTCTTCCCCCTCTACCTATCTCTGTCTCACTCTCACACACACGCACGCACACATGCACACACGCACACACGCACACATGCACACACAACACTCACAACACACACAAAGTCTCTTTTGCTTTCATACATGCTTCACAAACATGCGCACACACTGTTATTTTAAGTTTCTTTTCTTTTTTTACTTTACACTTGCTAAACAGCAAAAGAGCTGCTTAGCAAGTATAAAGTAATGGTTCGATTAATCTCACTGTTGACTCTCTCCCTCATGCACATTCTCTTCTGCTTTCACATGCACACACATAAACACAGAGGGCCAGATTCACGAAACCTCCGTATAAGACTTAATATGTCTTACTCGGAGGCTGCAGTTGAACGGTATGATGTCAGCATGCCATGCATATTCATGAGGGCATGCTGAATCATACCCTAGGCTAACACGGTCCATGTAGGAAAGTAGTGGGTGTGTCCGAATGCCGAGTACTGCAAAGGGACATGCCCCCAGAAGAGTCAGAGGCCTGAAAGTAAACACACACGAGCGAGTCCTTAGAAATGTCATGGAACACAACACTACACATCCCCACATCCCCACAGACTAAACCCTACTGAAAATGTGTAAAACGTAAAAATAGCAGTTTCATTTTTTTTTTATAATTTCAAAAATGTTTGCCCGCATTTGCGCTCGTTTGCGTGGGTATGCCCTTCACTCAGCCACAGTTAGCAGACATTGAAAAGCATATAAGATCTACATATGCAAATTAAGCCAAGTAGCAATAGCGTAGCGGTAGAGACGTTGGCCAAAGAGGAGGTAGTCAAGGTTCGAGCCCCCACAACATCATTCACCATTTTTATGTAAATAGTATGAAACAATCCCCTGACATATATATATATATATATATATATATATATATATATATATATATATATATATATAGATATATATATATCTATAAAACTATATTTTAAGTAAAATGTAATGAAATGGGCCATGAATTCGTGAAGAAATCCAACAGAATAATTTATAAAAAAAGATTATAATTGCCCATAGCTGAGCAATGCTTTAGCAAGCTGAATATGAGTGCCCGTAGGTGAGCAGCACTTTAACAAGCAGCATATGAGAGCCCATAGGTGAGCAGCACTTTAACAAGTGTAATATGAGTGCCCAGAGGTGAGCAGCGCTTTAACAAGCTTAATATGAGTGCCCGTAGCTCAGCAGCACTGCACCCAGCATAATATGAGTGCTCATAGCTAAATAACGCGTTACCCAGTGTAAGCCGTTTGCGCGGAGCTGCATGGAGCTGCGCAGCGCGCTAACCAGCTTACCGGCGGGCAACATTGGGCAAGCTGTATCAAAGCCACCTTTACACAGACACACCTCCTAGCCTGTCTAGACAGTAGTAAAATAAAAAAAGCAATGCCAAGAGTCGAACCCGGGATACTGTGCACCATAGTCAATGTACTGAACCACTAAGCCATGACAGTTGTACTGAGAAATACAGTATTAGCATGTGTATAGGAATGAATGAAAATAGAACCATGACAAAGCAGGTTTGCTTTAAGCTGATAAATATCCAAAATGGCCAATCACAGATAAGTGCTGGAAAACCGACATATATAAGCCCCATAGGTGGGAATACACACCATAACTGATTATGGTACCCATTTGCAGTCAGGATGGCAGGTGCAGGAGAGGGAAATTGCTTTAGAGCACAAAGGTGGAGTGTTGAGGAGTCAAAATATATGGTTTGGCTCCTAGTCCATGATCATGAAGCACAACTCATGCAGGGCCAGGTTCAATGGGGAGCGTATAAGGCACAGGTGTGGAACCGGTTGGCACATGATTTCACCAGTGTCACAGGCATTCCAAGGACTGGTGAACAGGTCCGTCACCACCATGCGGACCTGAAGCGACGTAAGGAGGACCAACTGAACCGTTGGATCCAGGAGGCCTGCCAAATGCCCAATGCCCCACTACTGAGTAAGTATCCATGTAATTACGTATGTAAGAAATGCTATCCTAGCCTATAGTATAGAGAGGTATGTTCCAATATTCCTTCATTTATATTACAGCTGCAGTTCCGCGAATCAGCGAGCCTATGCTAATAGTCTGCTGAGGTTGCGCCACCAGGCAGGTTAGTAATTATTTAGCTGGTATTGTTATAGAATATAAGTGAGGCAGATTGTAAAAGAGTTCAGTGTTGTAACCCAGTAATAAAGGTGAAATAAGCCTAGAATAAAGATTCTGCTAGTATTGTAAGATTAGATAAGTGATGCAGCCTGGAAAAGAGTGTGTTGCAATCCAGTAATAAAGATTAAACAAGTCTCAAATAGAGTTTCCACCTGTATGGTAATATCAGATAACTGCTTCAGCCTGAAAATGAGTGGTAATCAATCAAGAAAGGATAGACAAGTGTCGAATACATCCTTGTAAATTCTGCCATATGAAATAAGTGAGTCAGCTGGAAAGGATTGTTGTAACCCAGTAATAAATGTTAATAAAGCCTAGAATTAAGTACCATTCTGAAATGTAAATATAAAATAAGTGAGAGAGTGTGAGAAAGACAGTTTGAAGCTACCAAGGAAGCTGTAATAAGTCTGGAATAAAGGTATACTGCAGTCACTACATAATGAAATGAATGAGACAGCCACAACCAAAGAGTGTAATGTCTTAAATAAAGTATAGAACCTGGACTGTGTCCGTCCCACAATTTGGATATGTTGCTGTACCCTTGCATTATGGAGATAGTATGGTTGTATGAAATGCTGAACATCCACAGTTGCCTAGACCCATATAAATCAAATGTAGCAGGATGCTGTACCTGAACACAGCCAGATATGAACATATATGAATAAAAATGGAATGTATATTAATGTAACAGTAACATCCCCATCGCCAACAATCCTAAGGTTACATATAGGAAACTGTACTAATACATGCAGGGGATATATATCTGCATCTACTAGGAATGTACAGTATATGTATAGGTAGTGTAAGTTGTTAATGTAATATTTCTCTACCCTACCCTATTTTCACAAATTATGCCATTCCACACCAAACTAGGTATGTGTATTCACAATTAATTCCTATGGACATTTGTCCTGTTGGTTCATACATATCTGCATGTACGTTGATGCATGTGCCCTGTTCACATATCCAAACCTGATGGCCTGTTGCCACCAATCAACCCTGCATTCTGTTGGAATGTGCACTGTTGTTCTAAATATGCATGTGTTATGCTTGCTGCTCAATGTTCGGAATTCATGGGTGTTTGGTTAATGGGAATACTGATGCATGCTGTTACAACTAATTTTGAATGGTGTTGTGTGTTACTAATCCAAAATGCCATAAAATACTGCTAAACATAGGACAAAAGGGAAGGCGGGTTCCAGTGGACCCACCTCTCCCAACTCAGCTGGGAAGTGCACCTGGCACCAGTGCCCAGGCCGGGACCACATCCTCCGGTGGCCCTGTGCCATCTTTGGGTGGAATCGCTGCAGGGGATGGGGCTCGTCCCCCCTCTGCAAGTGTGGCTGGAGGAGAGCCTCCACTCACCCTCCATAGGGTCCGGTCTGTGGTGCATAGCGAGATCAGGTGTTCTGTAACTGATCCCCTACGCCAGCTCGAGGCGAGAGTGGTGCAACCCACGGGTGTGCCTGCCCATCCTATCCAGCCCTCAGCACAGCCCTGGCCTGGGCTGTGAAGGCGCAGTGGTAACTGCCCATGGGTGGGGATCTCAGTTCCACTGTTGCCATCTGTGGGCTCATGGGCTCGCAATATCCAAACATCCATCCCCGTCAATTGTGTTTACCCCCCACATGTGTCATATTCTGCCCCTGTATGCATCTTGTTTTTCTTGTCTGTTAACCTCCCCAACCTACCTCCCCAAATATACCTACTTCCTGTACCTCACATTCCACTCTCACCTGAAAAAAAAATAAAAAAAGGGCACTCTGTTCCCACAAAAAAATTATGCCTCATACATAGCTGCCCAATTCGCACATATGTCCACTGGACATGTAAAGTGATAATTCTAATTGGCAGTACAACATATTTTGTGTTCCTCACCCCTCTCTCAGGGGTGTAAGGTTTCAAATTTCACACCAAATTTCAAACATATGCACAGCTGTTGCTGATAAAGAAATGGGCAGCTATGGACCTTCCCTACACCCATCCTGCACATCCCGAGCTGGTTTCCCTACTGTCTTTCCCTCTTTGTGCCCCCTTTTTGCACCACTTTCCTATTTCCCCAGTTTCTTTTCTTTACAAAAAATTAGCACGGGAGTTAGTGGGAGTAAGCACTTTTAAGCAGTAGTCAGCAGGTGTGCGCTTGTGTGCACTTAGTTAAGCGTAGATAAGCGTAGCTAAGCGTTGCGCAAACTCACGCAAACCCGCTTACAACTGCTTAAAAGTGCCTTAGTCACTCTGTATGACAAGGCCTGAAGTCTGCTCATCAGCAAAATAAAATACCCCTGTCAGTCTCAAACTCCAGACCATGGAAACACTAGTCTGCATGAATTACCACTGAGCCACAACAGATATACAAGAACTTCATGCTGAAAGTAATATATCATGAAATACAAGGAGTGAATGTAAAGGGAAACTAGGAAGTCCATTAAACAAAACTTGTTCTGTGTATCTTTACTGGCAATTCTTGTGGAATTGCATTACATTAGTGTGAGAAGAGAAACAACCATGCTAGTAGGTAATAATGTTACAGTAGCACCTTACAAACCCCACAGAGTATCAGAGCAGGATAAACACCACCATATTTGAATAGGTAAGAGGCCAGACCTCCCAACTATGACTGATTTACAGGGATGTCCCTGATTTGCAAACAACTGTTACCTGTACCCCGCTGACTCCCTGTGAAATGTACTAACAGTAGGCAGAAAGGTGGGGAATCCCATGTAATGGTAACTGTCAATAAGTTAAAGTAGACACTACTTGCATGTCAGAAATGGTGTAGTAATACATATGCTCAAAATACCCCACAGTCAGAACTGCAGAATATCCGAAATATATCATGGGTGTATCCCACTGATATGTACATTTCCCTGAGGCTGGTCAAATATATACCTGAGAGTATCTGAGGCCTGCAAGTGTCAGAAACACACAGACATATCAGCCTGTCTGCTGTTACATACTCTGCTAATAGCTGTAGAATTACTTCCACAAGCATGCCCTTATGTAGGAGTACAACACAGAAATATCAAAGGATGTAGCCATCTAACATACTAATGCTAGTATAGCAGTTCACAAGCACTGCATGTGCCTGATATTCATAATTGTTAGTACAATATACTTAGTTGTCCTCACCCATCTCTCAGGGGTAGAAGGTTTCAAATGTCACAGCAAATGTCAAACATATGTACAGCTATTGCAGTTAAAGAAATGTGCAGGTATGGACCTTCCCTACACCCAGCCTGCACATCCCTAGCTGGTGTCCCCACTGACTTCCTGCTTTCTGCTTACAACTGTTTAAAAGTGCCTTATTCACTCTGTATGACAAGGCCTTAGTACTGCTCAGCAGCAAAATAAAATACCCCTGTAAGTGTCAAACCCCAGATCTTGGGCTCACCAGACTGCATGAAGTGCCACCAAGCCACAGCAAACATATAAGAACTTAGTGCTGAAAGAAATATATCATGCATAACAAGGAGTGAATGTAAATGGAAAATAGGAAAGCCATAGCAACACATTCCAGTAAAGACAAATATCAGGCATTCAAGGAGTGAATGTAAAGGGAAAATACAAAAGCCATAGCAACACATTGCAAGAACTACTGTGGTATGCCAGTTAATCCTCAAATCCCACAGGTAAGTACATACTCCCATGTAAACAGTGTTAGCATTAGCAGGTGTGAGTTAACATACACACTGAGAAGAGTGAACTGGAAGAAGCAACAGTCAGGTTTCAGTACAACATGCATTTCAGTGGCTACAACACAGCATTAGATATGAGAGGTATACCAACCTTCTGACTCACACAACAGTGTCCACAGCATAGGTCCCCACCTTGCAGAACTGAAAGACCTACGCCTACCTAACCTATAATTTTATAGCAGTGTCCTGAAATCACAGTGAGAACTGCAATTACCACATGGCAGGCTGCATGCAATTACTAAATTCTGGCCACCAATTGGTGCAGAGGCCATCACATGCACATGTGCAGATACCTACAAAAGCAGCCTGTACTGCCAGTCCACACATGCAATAATATAATTGCAGCAACTGGAGGGAGAGAGAGAGAGAGACAGAGAGAGAGAGAGAGAGAGAGAGAGACAGAGACAAAAAAAAAAAAAATAAAAAGCAAGCCAGCCAGCAAGCCAGCCAGCAAGCCAGCAGAAAAAAGCTGTCAGAGACAAAGGTAATGTAAACTACATATTCTAATAATCTACATACTGTGAACCCTCCATATGTGTTAGCAGTTTGTATCTATATGTATATACAGATGTGCATAGGGAAAGGGACATACTGCAACTGTTAGTGAAGGCTGGACATACATATGTAGTTGAAGGTTGCTATGTGCACATATCAATGTAGGTTGTAGTGTGTGGCATTGAAAACAGCATGCAGTGCAGGTATATGTCATGTGGTGGTGAACTTCTGTGGGACTGAGCCAGTGAGGCCTGCTACAGCTATACGGCCTGAGGACAGCATGATGCATTATGCACAACACTGTGCAATATCATTACAGAATGGTATGTCTCACAACTGTTTCAGAAGTGATATTCCCACCATGAAAGGTGGGCAGTCTATGTGCCTACATGTGCATGTACATGTGCAGCAATGGATGTTTAGAAGTGTGTGTATATATATATATATATATATATATATATATATATATCTATATATATACATATATCTATATATCTACATATCCATATATATATATGTGTGTGTGTGTGTGTGTGTGTGTGTGTGTGTGTGTGTGTACATAGATAGAGAAGTATGTACAGATAGAGATATATAGATAGATAGAATATCTATATACATATAGATATAATAGATACATACATATATACAGATAGATATGAATGTCTATAGATATGTATATATATATATATATATATATATATATATATATATATATATATATATATATATATATATATATATATATATATATATATATATATATATATATATATATATATATATACATATAGATATGTATATATATATACATATAGATATGTATATATATATATACATATATATATATATATATATATATTGATATATATATATATATATATATATATATATATATATATATATATATATATATATAGATAGATATAAAGAGAGAGTGAGAGAGGGGGACATGGGGGCAGAGGTACTGCAACAGGTGCCTGGTGACCAATGCATGGACTGAACAGTGTTGATACTGCAGTACCATACCCCATTCCAAAACATGTTACCCACTAACTACCACATAGGTGGTTGCCCGCCTACCACTGGAGGTGTCAGAAGGGAACATGGGACACAGGTGTACAATAGCCTCCCCTTTGATATCTACAGTGGCACACTAGTCTTGTAATCCCTGTACATGGTACGTGTCATCACAAAAGGTGTGTCAGCTAGGGAAATGCATGTCAGTGTAAACCTCTACTCCTCACAATGTCCTATGCAGTATGTACCTCCCATGAGAACTACAGCAAGTGGAAAGGCCACAGACATACCTAACAAAGACTAATAATGCCCTCAAACACATTCCCTATGCAGACTGACTCTCAAAACCACAGCTAGAGTGCCTTGCATACTTCCTACATAGAGGTTAGTAGATGTCATACATACCCATGATGAATGTTATGGAGATCGGTGATATGCCCTGTGAGTCACCTCTGTGTAACCATTTCACAGGAGCAAGTAAAATCACATTACATGTCTCCCAAAGGGCAGGGTAGCATATGGCTAGGCTGCCCTAGGCCCAGGGCCAATAGCATAGTACCTACCTATGACACAATGCACACACACATGTACTCAGTGCAATACCAGCTATGTGATGTTGAATGAGTGTGACACTCATTGTGTGCATGGTCTGTAAAGGTGTGATAGCTTAGTGTGAGTTTGTGTCTGTCATGGCAGTTGGTGTCCTTGGTGTGAGGCCAGAGAAAGATGTGTCAGTTATCGGGATGCAAACATAGTAGATTGGCATATGTTTTACCGTACTTCCCTGTGTACAACTGTGGTGTCCCATCGTAGGCAGAAGCAATACATGTATGCTCAGTAAGTGGTACTGCTGTTGAATCCAGCTCACATATGAACTGTTGTATTACCTGATGTTGTAGGCCTAAACACTACAGTATGGTGTATGTTCACATTCCCTGGTAACACTTTCTGGTGTGTTTCCTGTAGTCTGCACAGATTACATACCTCATGCATAGGTATCTGTAAGTAGGGGCACACAGTACTATAAGGTACACAGTTAATGCTCATCTGTGTTGTCATACATTTCTGTGTTGTATGTATGTGTAATGTGTGTGTAATGATGCCTGTACCATGGCCGCAATCACATGTGTGTTACAGGGTATGTGTGTGTACCTGGCAGCATGTATTCTCTGTGAAGCTATAGTAACAACTGTGCACATATGTCAGGCAGAGATATGGCATCAAAGACTAGGGTGGATTACCATTGAAACTGTAAATGTGCATTGCATTCATTGCATGGGACGACAATATTCTTCATCCATTAGCTTGATACATACCCCCAGTGTGAGGTTGTGCATTGTATCCCACACAGTGTGCCGAGTGCTTGTGTATACTACTTTGTTGTATGGAGTGTGGCAGACACTATCAGACAGTTGTGGGCTGAGCACTGATATGTGGTATCGGACATGTGTATCCCCTGATAGACAGATGCTATATATGGCAGTTAAGTGATATCAGTACATTAGAATATTAAGTGTGCCACATGACTTGCTCACATATTTTTCTTTTCCTTCCTGGGTGATGGTGCATCAGCGAAACCCACCTTATACAGCAGCATAGGATCAGGAGATCCACCAGAGCCTGGTGCAGAATTACTGTGTGCTGTTTTCCAGGACTAGCCAGAACCAGCATGAGAGGGCTGCACTGTGGCAAGATCTTGTCCGTCGGGTAAATGACATAGGCATGCATAACCGGACATATGAGCAGGTACGCCATCACTGCAGTGATTTAATTAGACATGTCCGGCAGCATGCATCTGATATCCACAGACAACAACTTGCCACAGGCGGTGGGGTACCTATCCACCCTCCCCTCACCAGTGTGGAGGAGCACCTCCTAAGTGTTGTGGCTCCAGACCAACAACAGCAACATCCACAAACATGTGTCATCCTGGAGGCCGGAGCCACCCAGCATGTTGAAATGGAGTGTGCAGGTAACATGCCATATCTGTAGTTGACTGTTCTCTGCACTGGTAGTTTATGCATGTGTGAGATGTGTACTGTTTGTGTAGCTGTTAACCTGCCTATTCTTCTGCAAGATTGATATTCTGAGCATAATCTGTACACCTGTGAAAGCCACCTGTTGTACTACGTTACTTTATCATACTCACAGTATCAATGGCACAGTTGTGGCCACTGGCAATCAGTGTCATATTCTTGCAGGTCCCTCTGGAGTGACAGCAAGGCAGCCAATCCATGCTGCTGAGTGTGTAATAACAATACTATTGCTAATGACATGTGCATGTCATATGGAGGTGTAGTCTGTGCACATGTAACACACCTACACATAATGCATGCTGTGCATGTTTGCTGTGAGACTATGCATATCCCATTATTCTCAATAGCTGCCTCACTCACATGCAATACACAGAGCATGACACATATGTGTGGCAACACAGCACTGGACATTGTATAGGCATACCTGATACACATGTACACAACACACACATGTTTGGCATACACACTACACCTTAGCCTGCTACACATGTCCAATTATGACACCTGCTGTATGGCCACCCTTCAGTATCCCACTTATCATCTACGCAGCACACATAATATACCTGAGGGGTAGAGGCCTATCATGTCTTTGTGCAACAGTCTTGAACAAATAATACATTCATGTTAGGCAATGCTCACTATTGGCCACCTTACAAACCCATGTAACAAGTGGCTGTGTAATTTTGGATGTAGTCATGTTACTGCACATCAGGTACAGCATGCTAGCTGCCTGTCTGGCACACATTATTATTGTTGACTGACCACAAGAAGCATGTTGATCATGGCTCACATTACTACACCACATCCAGTTCCACCGAGCACAAAAGTACACACAGCTGTCATTGCATAGCACCGTCATGTGCTTTTGTGTGTGTGTGTGTGTGTGTGTGAGTGTGTGTGTGTGTGTGTGTGTGTGTGTGTGTGTGTGTGTGTGTGTGTGTGTGTGTGTGTGTGTGTGTGCAAATATATGCACCCACAGCTTGTAACACTTGCACAACATTGTTATGTCCTTGTACACATTGTGTCCCAGGGTGGAGACAATCACTGAAAAACTACACACAAGCATCAAGTACATGTATACTGTTATTAACAAGGGCTGTCTACACTTGCACTGCATGTTCCTGTGCAACACATAATCTGCATGCTGACACATGTGCAGTGATGTTTTTCCTTGTGATACTGTCACCCACCCTAAAACAGTATTGTGTATGTATTGGATTGCAGGTGTGTCTGTGTTTGTATCTGCTGTACTGAGGAGTGTGCTTGTGTGCCAGTGTGCTTGTGCGCCTGTGTGCATGTGCGCCTGTGTGCATGTGTGCCTATGTGCATGTGTGCATGTGCGCCTGTATGCATGTGTGCATGTGTGCATGTGCGCCTGTGTGCTTGTGTGCATGTGTGCATGTGCACGCATGTGTGCATGTGTGCATGTGTGCCTTTGCACCTGTGTGCATGTGCGCCTGTGTGCATGTGTGCATGTGTGCATGTGCACGCATGTGTGCATGTGTGCATGTGAGCCTGTGTGCATGTGTGCCTGTGTGCCTGTGTGCCTGTGCGCCTGTGTGCTAATATCATGTACACATTTGTAAACTGTGTTTCCTTTCTTCCTCTCACAGGTTCTGATGTTGCTCAGGTGGAGTGCAGCAGGGAACCTGAAGCCACTGCTGGGGATAGTGATTATGATAATATATGTGTAATGGCACAGGGAGGTGTGACAGGGTCTGTCGTTGGTCAGCCAATTAACACTACACAGCAGTCAACCCCATCAATGCGCACAGTCATCCTGCCGATACATCCATTGTCACCAATGTCCTTAGCTGAGGGACAGCATACAGTGGGCATTGACCAGGGTAGTGTGGTATCATTGGCACATGCATCCCCTCACAACAGCCATGGCCAGATTCCTGACATGGTACCACATAGGCAGATGTTCAGGGGTTCTCGTGGGAGCATCCGTGGTTGTACTGCCCCTGTCAGACGTGCCCACAGAGGTCTTTCAACCTCAACTATGTTCCGGGCTGTAATGCAGGCACAGGCACATATGGAACGGTACACCAGACAGGGTATGAGGGAGCTTAGAGCACATCGCACCGCTATGAATGACACTATGCGTGACGTTGCGTCTGCCATCCGTAACATCAGCGAGGTCATTGATAGACATTGGGGGACACATTAGATCTCTTCCACAACTACATGCCCAGGAGTCAGGACAGTGCAGGATGGTTGAGGCGTCGACGTGGACGTATGCCAGCAACATTATCATCTGGCAGTCGTCGCGGATGACCACAAACCCGCAGCCGCTCCCATAGTGCCAGTACCAGCCTCAGCAATGCTGGGTCTGTGCTGTCATTAGACTGTCCGAGAAGACCATGTGCACGTGGCTCTGGACAGTCCCAGTAGGGACATGTGTCCAGTCAACAACCCACTGCTTCTGATGACAGTACCCAATCTGGCTTAGTACCTGATACTGTCCGTAGCACCTCTGCAAGGCACAGGTACCGTGTCCGTGGCCAGATACAGTGATATGTATGACCTGGCAGGTACAGTCTGTGGCTGTCCACAAACACCCATATATGGCAGCCATGTGGTGGAACTGTGTGCATGCATACACACACACATAATGCTAACACCTAGGGCTAACACATAAACACACACACATTGCAGCAACATTGCCCCATGTTGTACTGTTGTCCCTCACTAACACACACACACACACAAACACACACACACACACACACACACACACACACACACACACACACACACACACATATGTGTCAATTGGATGTGTCAATGGCAGACTCTGGCAAACCAAGTACACACCCTGTGCATATGATGAAACTGTGCCACCTCCTGCCATCTGTAACATTGATGCAGGAACAGGGTAGCATGGTGCTGATGCACAGGGTGACTACATAGCACTGTAGTAATATTATCATGTTGTTAACAGTACAGTGTAATGATATTGTTGTGGGTATATTCGAGCATGCATGATGCATTACCTATGTTTGTCATTGCAGTTTTGTATACACCAGTGTTAATTCCCAAAGTGTACTGCCTGCACATGTGCCACATGGCTGTTGTGTGTGCCTGTTCCTGCATGTGTTGGGGTGTGGACAGTACATGTGTGATGTTTGCAGCACACATTTACTGTCCATGTGTGATGTTTGCAGCACTGAGTTGCAGGTGTACATTTGTGAACATGGTTAGCATGGAACATGACATGGTTTGACAGTATGCTGTGGGTGATACGGTTTCCAAATGTCAATGGTCTGCATTCTGGTAGTATACACAGCTTACATAGCCTGACATTCAGTGGTCATTACATGGTGTCTCCTCAACTGATGCACAGATGTAGGAACCAGGTGTCAGTGATATCCCTGCAGTACTACACTATACCAGTAGTCATTCTTACTGAGCCCCACACATCCCTGGGAACAATATTTTTTGGCATATAGCAGTCTCATGTGCATGCCAACACACTGCGGATATGTCCATCCACGACTGCAAATACATACTGTGACCTACAATGCATTCTACACATGACACACCTAACCACCACAAGGGTATCATATGGACAGATACCTGTTGTCCAAGCCATGCTGTATTGCTGTAACGCAACTGTGGCATTGGCATCGGCATGTAGTTAACACAGTATTCCAAAAGTACCATGAGGTGGTAGCACCCATCATGTAGAACAGGTAATGGTGTGTACATGTGGACAAGTGTTATCTTGTCTTTCCTGTGATATTCACATTTCCAAAGGTATTCTGCAGTCCCTCGGTGTATCACCTAAGCAAGAAGGTGTCTGTATGCATATCGGCCACAGTTGCCATACACCTACACTGGGTGTCCATCACTCACAGACTTTGCTGTGTTTTAACATGTCTGACATATACTGCAGATATGAACCCTCACCCACATTAATCTATAAAAGCTTTCATGGATGTGTGCAACATAGTTGGCCTAGGACACAGATCACTGCAGTAGTCTGCATTGTCACCAACATACATGTATGGCCTAAGGTCTGGTAAGCTGCGGCACATGCTGGCAAAGGTAACAACTGTATTCATATGGGGCAGGCTTCATACATAGGACCTATTAAAGGTCACAGGTACATATCTGTATGTGGCACACACATACCTGATGTGTGCATTGAAATTACTGTTATAATAATATGTCATACAATAATAAAAGCAAAACACACAACACATTGACAAAAAGCATACATGGCATTTGTAGGAGTCAAACCCCTACCTAACTATATTATGATATCGGAGAAAGACGCATTAGCGCAGTGCGCTATTAGCATTACCAGATGATTTTTTTTCTCCTGCTGTATTTATAGGGTGCTGACATCATCACTCTTTCCAAAGAGGAATGTACATCTTTTAGTGTGTTATCCCAGTCTTCAAAAGGCCATTCCTTACACAGAGAATTGCATACATACACAAACCCCTGCCCCGGTAAGCTGCGGCACATGCTGGCAAAGGTAACAACTGTATTCATATGGGGCAGGCTTCACACATAGGACCTATTAAAGGTCACAGGTACATATCTGTATGTGGCACACACATACCTGATGTGTGCATTGGAATTACTGTTATAATAATATGTCATACAATAATAAAAGCAAAACACACAACACATTGACAAATGAACACATGGCATTTGTAGTATTCAAACCCCTACTTAACTATATTATGATATTTGAGAGAGACGCATTAGCGCAGCACGCTATTTGCATTACCGGATGCTTTTTCTTCTCCTGCTGTATTTATAGGGTGCTGACATCATCAGTCTTTCCAATGAGGAATGTACATCTTTTAGTGTGTTATCCCAGTCTCCAAAAGGCCATTTCTTTCACAGAGAATTGCATACATACACACGCCCCCCTGCCCCGGTAAGCTGCGGCACATGCTGGCAAAGGTAACAACTGTATTCATATGGGGCAGGCTTCACACATAGGACCTATTAAAGGTCACAGGTACATATCTGTATGTGGCACACACATACCTGATGTGTGCATTGAAATTACTGTTATAATAATATGTCATACAATAATAAAAGCAAAATACACAACACATTGACAAACGCACACATGGCATTTGTAGGATTCAAACCCCTACCTAGCTATATTATGATATTTGAGAAAGACACATTAGTGCAGCATGCTATTTGCATTACCGGATGATTTTGCTTCTCCTGCTGTATTTATAGGGTGCTGACATCATCAGTCTTTCCAAAGAAGAATGTACATCTTTAACTGTCCCTCAGTATGGGGGATAACAATATCTGTGCATTAATAGACACCTAGCTCAGGGTCACATATACACACTGGCACTGCCAGGTTATGTTCTATAGCATGCTTCATGACCACAAGACTCGTAACACACAACACAAGTAGGGGGTGTAACCATATACATTACAGATACACACACCTCTGGGTTGGTACCACTGCACTAAGCATGACAGGCCATACATATACAACTACCATTGTGCAAAACTGCCTTTTGGTTTGGTGTGTAGTTCAGACCAATCCCCCACACCCAGTAACCACACTTGGAACAGTGTAGGATATGCAGGTCTTCACACACACCATTATAGTGGTTGACTTCAGGTACACAAATATTGACTGGGGATACTACTCAGGCTCTCAACAACATCACCCTACAGCCACAACAGTTTGTGAATCCATGTGCTATGGCACAACCAGTCACCACACCCACAAGGGGGAATACATATTGGACCTGATCATCACCAACATGGGGACTCTATGTTCCACACCAGAGGTAGAACCGTCATTGTTAAGATCAGACCATAAACAACTTTCCCTGGACATCCATATCCCGTCCCCACCCCCAGGCAAGGAAATTACTGTAAAGAATTTCTCAAATGCAGACTTTGCACTTGTGAAGACTGGAGTGGAATACTTCAAAGGCCCCGTGCTGGAGGATAATACAGCCCAATCTGCAGAATCCTTTACAAACGCATTGTATGAGCACCTGCAGTTATGCATTGATCACGCTATCCCAAATAAAACCATGATTCCTCCAAAACAGGAGACCTGTCTGGTTGACCCCAGCCATATATAAGCTGTACAACAGAAGGAGGAAGCTACTACATAACAGAGCAATATCCCACAGACCCACATAGATCATAACATCTCCTTTGCTAATCACATTGACAGAGTCATTGCAAAGACCTTTATATAGCCCTTCTTATCACATGGGTGTTTGCATGTAGATCATGGGAGGTCATTGTGGCCCTCTACTAGTCACTGATCAGGCCAATGTTTGACTACAATGCCCCTTTTGGGGTGTATCTTACCCAACACCTGCGTCAACTACAGTGAACACAACAGTACCTCCCCAAGAGGATCATGGGCTACACACAGATGTCCTATGCAGCTCAACTAAAGGATCTCCAGCTCTACTCAGTTGCTGAATGCCTACTCAGAGGTGATCTATGCCTGACGTACGCAGCCATTTCAAACCCAGAAGTAATGGACATGCTCCACCTCATAACATACAAGACCCTTAGTGCTACACACTCCAGGGACTTAAACCTCAGCACAAAAATAAATAGGACATGCTGCAGGGATAGATTCATTACCCAGAGGCTCCCATCACTCTGAAATTGAATCCCAATTAAAGTTAGACATAGCCCCTCAACAACCCTCTTCCAGCGAAATACAGCCGCATGGTTGGGAAATTGCAAATTCACCCCTGGGATCTTCACTGTGTCCCTGCTTGACAGAGGCACAACAAACTAGCCTTAAAGGGTGCCTTCTGTGACCTACTTTACAGAGGCACAGTAGGATACTTTACTGGGGAGGTGGACACCAAATACACTCTGCCTAGGCTTATGAATTCCCTAGGGCAGACAGCCTAGTATTGACCTCTGCACCTATGTTAATGTTCGGGATGCACAATATTTGTTGCTGCTACTGTTTGCAGGTCTTTATTGCCGTAGCTTTCCCAGTTTCTATGAACAACTTGTGTATCTGCATAACATGTTTGATTATGACAGGGTTCCAGTATATTAATATATGTGTCTGTTGTAATTTAACTGTGTGCACAGGGCGGATTTCTGGATCGTGGGAGGTTCCTGGCTTAACACATACAACTGCCAGATATGTGTGACTGACTGCTATACTCAGACATGGTCTAAGTGTGTGAGCATGCCCAGTTCAGGCTTTCCATGGTTTGTTGCCTGACATATGTCTCATTTATCCAAGTGTGTGAGCATGCCCAGTGTGACCTTTCCATATGTTGTGATCTGGAGTCCACTACATTTCTGGTTGTGTGTGAACAAGACCAATATTGACATTTATACTGTGTGTGTTGGAAGTCATGTTGTGTTCTTACTGCCAGACTCCTTTGTGTCATAACTCAACAGGGATTATGCTGTGCCTGCAGGGTTTCCATGTGATAGTTTGCAATGACATGGCAACATTCTCTCATGCTGGCTGACCACTGCAATGCTGTCATAGTGTAGTGGTTCAGTACTTTCACTACAGTGCACAGTATCATGGGTTTGAGTCCCATCACTGCTTTAAATGCTCATACTAAGCAGACCAGACTGTTTAAGGCCCATTTGGGCAACTATGAGCATGTTGCATTTTGTTCAGCTATGGCCTACTTAAACCAGGCTTGTCCGACATTGCTGTGTATTCACCAACTTGGGTGGACATTGCCAAACATTACTCCACATTGACCATTGACCATTGACCATAGTTGTACTTGTTGGTGTATGTGATTCTGTTCATAGGTTCATACTAGGCTATCTGCCCTAGGCCATTTATAATCCTAGCCAGAGTGTGTTTGACTTTCAACACACATTTTAAGTGGAGTCTGCCATGACATTTTTCAAGGTTAGTATACTGTGCCTCTATCTAACAGTGACATAGAAGTGATAACCAGGGTAAACCTGCAATCTACCATCCAGTCATCAAGATTCCTCTTGAAGTGAGTCAATGAGGGACTCTGGCTAACCTGGAGTGGGGGTTTACTCAAGATTGGGGGGAGCCTCTGGGTTATGAATCTGTCACTCCAGCATGTCCTATTTATTTCAGTCCTGAGGTTCAGGTCTTTTGAGCGCATAGCTTGATGGGATGCTGATTTTCTGAGGTGCAGCATGTCCATTGATTCCAGGTTGGACATGGCTTTATACATCAGACACAGATTGCCTCTGGGCAGGCGGTATGCCACTGAGTGGAGCTGCAGTTTCTTTAACCGGGCAGTGAATGGCATGTGTTTGAGCCCTTTGATCCTCCTGGTGAGGTACTTTTGTGGTCTTTCCAGCTGCTGCAGGTGTCTGATAAGGTACATCCCACAAGGGGCATTGTACTCAATTATGGGCCTGATGAGGGATGAGTTAAGAGGCACGATGACCTCCCCTGATGTAGATGTGAATACCTTCATGATTGGGTGGGCTATATGAAAGGGTTTTCTAAACACTTTGGCCACATGGTTATCGGATGAGAGATTGCTATCAGCTTGGGTCCCCAGGTCCCTTATCACTTTTTCCATACTTAATGGGTTACCACCTATGTGGTAATTTGTGGCCACTTAGTTTTTGACAAAGGGGAGGACTATACACTGTTTTGCGTTTAGCTTGAGGACATGGCTCTGGCACCAGTTGTCTGTTTCTATGAGGCCCTTTTGTAGGATGCTTGTGTCAGCTGGAGGGTTGATTATGGTGCCCAGTTTGCAGTCATCTGCAAACTTGTTCACCAACAGTCCTTCTGTGTTGGCCTGTACCTCTGAGAATTATATACCAAACAAGGGAGGTCCCAGGACTGAGCCTTGTGGGATGCCACTTGTAGCTGGTTTGGGGTCTGACATGGCTCCAGCATTTCTGCCCATGTGGGTTCTGTCCTTGAGACAGTTTGCAACCCATCTACTGACATAGGGGTTTATATTGAAGCTGGTGATCTTATCAATGATGACCAAGTGGGGTACTGTATGGAAGGCTTTTGCGAGGTCCAGGTAGGCTGTGTGGACCACCTTCCCCTAGCCAATGGCCTTGGTGACTGTTTCAAATGACTCAACCAGGTTTAAGAGGCAGGATCTGCCCTTAACAAAGCCAAACTGGGTAGGATCCAGTGTCTGTAGGTCCCCAATATGTTTATTTCTGAGGTCCATGATGATCCTTTCCATAGCTTTGCAGACCAAGCTAGTCAGGCTTCTGGGGCAATAGTTTGCAGTATCCATTGAGGCACCACCTTTGTGGAGAGGGACCACTGTTGCTGTACACTGCTCTTTGGGTACATATCCTCTGGTAAGGCTGAGATTGAACAGTGGTTTTATGTTTGCATTCAATTCTTCTTGGGGTTCATGTTGGACACAGCCCAGGACACCGTCTGGTCCCATTGATGCTGTGTGTTTTGCTTTGGAGAGGCTGGCTGTTACCTGAGCATCTGTGATGTCAAGGGGACAGCACTCTGCTGGGATAGATATTTTCCCTTTTGGTGGGGAGGGGGGAGGAGTTTGCACTGAACCTACCAGCTCAGATGTTGGTAATGTCTGTGGGTTTGGTGTATTGTTTGTCATTTTGGACTACTTCTGAGCATATCTGGGGATTCCCACACAGGTTCCTACCATAAGTAAAGAATGCCTTGTGATTATCCTTAGTGTCCTGTACAATTTTTATCTCAAAGATGGCCTTAGACGATCTTATGTGTGGCCGTAGTTTTTCAATAATACTGATCAGAGATGCCTTCCCTTTTTGGGATTTTGATCTATCATATAGTAGCTTCCTCCTTGTATTGTATGGTTTGTTTATGGCTTGGGTCCACCGGACAGGATACCTGGCTTTGGAGGATTGGGTCTTGGTTTTATTTGGGATTGCAAGATCCATGCATTCCTGAAGGTGTTCATAGAATCTGTTTATAAAGGGTTATGAGGTCTGGGCCATATTTTCCACAGGCACAGGGGCTGTGAAGGATTCCACCTCAGTTTTGAAGAGTGTGACATTTGCTTTAGTGAATAATTTTCACTGTGTTTTTCTGGCCATGGGCTGGGATCAGGATGTGAATATCCAGTGAGATTACTCTCTGGTCTGATCTTACCAGTGAGGGATACACTTCTGGTCTTGGGCATAGAGTCCCCATGTTGGTGATGGTCAGGTCCAGTATGTTTTCCCCTGTTGTGGGAGTGGTAGCAAGTTGTTCCATAGCATTTCGGTTTATAAATTCTGGGAACCTTTAGGCTAGTGTGTTGGGGCTAGGGTAATGCTCCCAGTCTATGTTTGGGTAGTTGAAGTCACCCAATATAATGGTGTTTGGGGAGACCTTCATATTTTCATGTTTTCTCCAGTTGGCCATGTATGGTTCCTGGGTTTAGGAGGGTGGTCTGTAGCAGGCTATGAACTGGAAGGCGGTTTTAGCCACTGTTAGTTGCACATGGATAGTCTCCGATGCTTCATGCTGTGCCACCAACCTGGGGGTGTGGGTATCTTTGAAAAATATTGATACTCACCCTCCTTTTGTAGTTTGTTCCATGTTTTGCAGCTGTAAAGCATGGTATGAGGTCTATCCTGTTAATGCTAGGGTGCTCTTGGGAGCCTTGAACCAGGTTTCTGTTACTGCACAGATATCAACATTCTCCATGCTGAGAAGAGTTTGGAGTGTGTTCATCTTGCAGTTTAGACTTCTGGCATTGAGTAGCATTACTTATATTGTTACCCCTTGTGATACCTATGGAGGTGTGTTTGTGTTTTGAGCCTTACCTAAAAAAGGCACTATGGGGTGACAAGGGCCTTTGGCAGTATCCAAAAGGCCACAGGTGATAGGTGAAATCCATCCCTAGCGAAGCATCATGTCTTGTCAAGCATGTCATCCCAGGCTGACAGGCATTGTATCCCCTTTCACTGACACCAATACTTAAGCCAATTGTTGTAATTGATCATCTTGTCTTCATATTGTGGCCTCATGTTTGCTGAGGGTAGGATGATACTCAAGGTCATCAAGTTTGCATATACTACATGGTGGTAAATGCTGTTTAGCACTACCTTACATTGCTTACCACATGGCATTCATGCCTCAGGTGGTGCTGCAGGGCTGCCTATGTCAGAGGCACATACTGCACTCCCTATACATGTTTGGAAACAGGTAGTGTCAAGTTAGGCATCCTTTTTACTATATGTGCGAGTCAGAGAGAGGTATCATTTCCAGGGTTCCTACTGAGCCAGTGTATGTGCTATGCGTTGCCTCTTTGCCAAGGCCAAGGCATACTGGGCACGCCTCCTTCTGCCTACTGGGGCAGGCTCAGGGTGTTCCTCCTCTGAGTCACGCTCTGCCTGTGATGGCCTTGGCACTGGTGGGGGGCTGTTTGGCCCAGGTCTATGCTGGTCCTGCTGCAGCTGTTTTCACAGAATCATATTATGTAGCATAGCACATACCATGACAATTTGGGCACATGTAGTTGGTGAGTATTGCAAGGCTCCACCAGATGTGTCGAGGCACCGGAACTGTGACTTGAGCAACCCAAACACACGCTCGATTACATTCCGTGTTTGTGTGTGTGCCTCATTATGGCATTCCTGTTCAGGTGTGTGTGTGTTTCTGATGGGTGTCATCAGCCGCGGCTCAAGTGCATAGCCAGCATCCCCCACTAAGTGACCATATGGGATGTCCCCATTGGCAAATGTCTGGTACAGCTATGTCAGATGCCAGATATGGGAATCATGGTAGCTTCCAGGGCAGCCAGCACACACATTCATTATTATGCCCTGGGCATCACACACAACCTGGCAGTTGATGGAGGGGAAGCCCTTGCGGCTAATGTAGGCCCTACCCCGCTCACCAGCTGGTGCTTTGATGCATATATGCATGCAGTCTATTGCACCCACTACCTCAGGGTATTCTGCTATTTGCTGGAAGAGACGCATATTGCTGGCCAATACCTCACGGGAATTGGAGAAATATACATGATCACTGACATGTGCTGACATGGCATCCAGGAACTGGTGCAGTACCCTGGATGCTGATGCCTGTGATATCCCCATCATATCACCAGTTGGTCTCTGAAAGGTACCTGTTGCTAGTATTCTTAGGCCAACACATACCTTGGTTTCCACTGGGATGGGTTCCCCTCTGTTGGTTCTGTGTGTAAGGCGTGGCCTGCACAGCTCAACAATTTGCTGCAGGAGGTCTCTGTCCACTCTATAGTGCTCCACTATCTCCAGCTCATGTAACCCCTGGTAGGTGACCCTGGGCCTGTACACTCTTCCCAGTCTCCTCACTGTGGGTTGTCCAGCAGCATTTGCAATGTCACCACCCTCAGCATGTTGCATATGTCACCTTATAACAGCAATGGCAGCCCCTAGCATTTTTGTCTGAGTGTAGCTTTTTCAGTTTTCACTTCTAGTAGCTTACTCCAGTGTTGCAGTGTCTCTTGAGAGAAACAAACTGCACTGTTGTTTGCAGAGTTTTAAGTGCTGTGCTGGGCTAGTGTTCTGCCTGTGTAATTGCCTGATTCTGATTGTTTGCACCTGCTAGCTCTATTAGTATTCCCTGGTAGCTTCCTACTATTTGTTGCGCTTCCTTTTTCCTTTCTGTTTCCTCGGGGGGAGCCACGCGCATACAAGTGGAAAAACACTCACAGCAGCTCACACACGCGCACACATGCTTAGACAGACTAAAACTTGCTTATCCAGGTTAAAATGCGCACACACCAGTGCAAACATGCTTGCAGGTCTTCCAACAGCCTTATACATGCTTACTCCAGCTTAAACATGCGCACTTATGCTTCCACACGTGCACTCTGTCTTACTTGAGTTTACAGGAGCGCACACACGCGCATACCCACTCAGCAAGAAACTTTGGTGTAATCCACGGTATACACCTTCCATTTCTTGGCTTTCCCTGGCCTACCTGTTGACACACCTCTTTCCATGATGTCTAACTGACAGCTAACACATGCCACTGTGCTCCACTGAGCTTTACTACTTTCATACATACCCCCCGTGTGATGTCACCTATCTCCTACTCTGTTCCTCCCCATATCCTAGTCCTACACTCCACTGACTGTGCTCATTTGCTATGTAAAAGTGTGATTCACTATCCTAACACTCATTTACATAGGATTGCCTACTAATGCTTGGTTACATGTCTTAGACTGGGCTTCTCCCCTTAGCAACCCCTACTTGGTGGCCATGTTGTCTTCAGCCTGCTATTCCCTTACATTGTCATTTAACAATTTTCATAAATTTCACGCTTGTGGCTTTTATTGTCTTATTTTATGATTTTTATAGCGCACCCTGTTTGCGCCGCTGCGCTATGCTTAAACATCAGAAATCGCCGAAAAAAAAAATTATTTTTATTTTAAATTTGCATCTGGGAAACTTTCCAATGGCCGTATATTTGGCCATTGGCATGCTTTCTTAACTATATGCAACCTTTATTTGGAGCTAACAAGGCTCCATTGTACTATTTGCAGAACGGTACTCAGTTGTCAAATGAGTACATTTCTGCAGCTAACACACCTCCTACTCGGACAGGTTTGTGCTTTCTGGATCACAAATTTACCTCATTTGCATGCCTTTCGGCTGCAAGTGAGGTAATTTGCATATCCCAGCCCTGTCTGTGTAGGAGACGTTTTAGGAGCTCTCTTACATGCTCCTACAGGCTGTTTCTGGATCGCTCGTCAGACATGATGGCTGCATGGAGTCTTACTCTACTTGTAGACTCCGTGCAAGCCATCGTGAATCCAGCCCACACTCTCTTCTGCTTTCACGCATGCATTCACTCACACATGGAGACAGAAATGTAAACACACCCATACACATACATATACACATACACACGCATACACTTTTTTTCTGTTATTTTTTTTTACCCTCATTAAACAGCAAAAGCACTGCTTAGCGAGTGTAAAATAATGGCTTGATTGATCTCACTTTCACTCACATGCACATGTAGACTTATACACAAACATAGACACACATACACACTTTTTCTTTTATCTTTTCTTTTATATTTTACACTGCTAAACAGCAGAAGCATTGCTTAGTGAGAGTGAAATAATGGAAGCCGTTAGTTTTTTTCTGTTTGAGCTGCATGGTGGCTTGATATGCTGCTGTGAAATGGCAGACTCATTTTTTCAGTAGGTATAACATCTTTATTAACACCCTGCTGGAGAGCATTCATGCTCCAATAAGGACATGATTTATGGATAGCCCATTCTCTAATGCTTACTAAGCAATAGGTTCATATGTTCAGAGGTTGGTACTAGGCTATCGTCCCTAGGGCCTATACAAGCCTAGCCATAACAATTCCCTGGCTATTTCTTCCCACACTATTTTCTTCCCTGGACCCCTGTCTAGCAGGGCAACTGACGTGATCCCCGGAGTGAATTTCCTTTCTCCCATCCAGTCATCAAGGTTCCTTTTGAAGAAGGCCAAAGAGGCGCTCTGCTTGACATGTATAGGCAGTCTATTCCAGAGTTTGGGGAGTCTCTGGGTCAGGAACCTATCCCTCTAACATGTTTTGTTTATTGTGATGACAAGGTTTAGATCTCTGGAGCATGTGGCTCTGAGGGATTTGGATTTCTTTAAGTGTAGCATGTCCAATAGCTCTGGATTTGACATGCCCTTTTATGTTAAGCAGAGATTGCCTCTGAGTAGGCAATATGCAACAGAGTATAGCTGGAGTTTTTTAAGGTGGTCAGCATAGGGCATCTGCTTTAGACCTCTGATTCTTTTAGTGAGGTATTGCTGCGGCCTTTCCAGTTGTTGCAGATGTCTTGAGAGGTACATACCAAAAGGGGAAATGTATTCTATAATAGGTCTAATGAGGGATGAGTACAGTGGGACAATGACCTCCTTTTTTCTGGATGAAAAGCCCTTAGTGATGAGGTGTGCCACATAGAAGGATTTCCTCACTGTTGTGGTGATGTGGTTATTAAAGGTGAAACCACTGTCCACCTGTGTCCCTAAGTCTCTTATCACACTTTCAGTGTTTAGTGTACTGCCACGTATCTGGTAATTCACGGGTACATGGTTTTCCCCAAAGGGGATAACTTTACATTTCTTGGCATTGAGCTTGAGCCCATGGCTCTGGCACCAAGCATCTGTTTCTGTAAGGTCCTTTTGTAGAGAATCCACATCATTTGGGGATTCAATAATGGCCCCCAATTTGCAGTCATCTGTGAATTTTTGTTAGCCAGAGTCCCTTAGTTTTGGCCTGTACTTCAGAGAAGTAGATGCCAAACAAGAGCAGTCCCAGGACTGAAATCTGAGGTACTCCTCTTGTCACTTGTCTGGAGCTGGATTTAGAGTCAGCTACATTTACAGTGTGGGTTCTGTCAGTAAGCCAGATGGCAACCCATCGAGTGATGTAGGGAATAATGTCCAGCTTAGTAAGTCCATCTATGATTCCAGAGTGGGGGGGTGGTGTCAAAGGCCTTGGTGAGGTTTAGATAGGCTGTGTGGACCACCTTAACCTTGTCCATGGCTCTGGAGACTGATTCGAAGAAGTCAATCCGGTTCAGGAGACAAGATCAGCCCTTCACGAATTCAAGCTGGGTGGGGTCCAGTGTTTGAAGGTTGCCAATGTCTTTGTTTATATGTTCCATGATAATATGTTCCATGGCCTTGCAGATCAGGCTTGTCAGACTGATGGGGCAATAGTTCCCAGGATCCAAGGTGGATCCCCCCTTGTGGAGAGGGATAACTGTAGCTGTGCGTCACTCAGTGGGCATGAAGCCTGAGATGAGGCTATAATTATACACGACCCTTAAGTGAGATGCCAGTTCATTTTGTAGTTCATGTAATACACAGCCCAGGATGACATCTTGTCCCATGGATGCTGTATTCTTATTTATTTTTATTTTATTTATTTACATTTGTTGACCGGGAAAATCTGACTGGGCACAGGTCCTTTTTCAGTGGAGGCCCGGGGAGAAAAGCTCCACAATAAAAACAACAATTAAAAACAATTAATTACAAGTTACAAGAAGTATAGGTAGGGTTTGTTTAACAATAGTAGTAAACAGTTATAGTTCAAAATGAAATTAGTTAGTTGAATGGTACAACACTTATATCATTGGTGCCATAAAGACTAGCAGGTATTTTAATAGCTGAGCTAGCAACTATTATCCTTAAATAACAGTGGCTAAGATTACAGCTGAGATATAGGTTTACAAGCAATGTATTTGGCTGAAACCTGAGGTAGTTAGAGGGGTGGCAGAAAGGAATTAGAGAGGTTGGGGTAGAGATGTTATATAGGTTTGTTACAGGGCATGTTCAGTGCTCTTTTAGATGAGATTTTAGAGCAGCTTTGAAGTTAGTGCATGATGACACAGATGTTATAGTGTGAGTAAGTGTATTCCATAATTTTGCTATGGGGTAGGAGAAGAAAGCTTGTCCAGCAGAGTTCCTGGTTTTAGTTACCAAGAGTGCGTTTTTTACCTGTGTGGCTGATATTATGGGAATTTGGCAATCTTCCGCTATTGAGATGGGCCATTTAGGGGGTGAGTGGGGGTTGAAGTTCGCACTGAATTGATCTGCCAGGATATTGGCAATATCCTTGGGAATAAAATGAAAATGGTGCACTTTCTGCACATAGCACCCAGAAGAGGCAAGATGGATCAACCAGCTAACTAGCTGAAGAGAAAATTTGCCAGGATATAGAAATAACTGGCTGCAAAGTAAGTTGCTCATTTAAAGTCACAAAATTGTGTTTTTTTCTCTGAGGAGCATAACCTTTTTTTTATTGTTGTATACATACAAAAGCATAGCATCTTGTGCTTTTATTTAGTTTCAAGTTAGTTTAATTGCTTCAATTTGGGTTTTTTTGTAAGAAGGGCCAACATGGGCTGTGGTCATCCTACGCAAGTCAGGAAAAATGCTTGGTGCTGTAGGCACCATACGAAGAAAGACAAATACAATGCTATAGGTGTATGTAAGTTATTAGCATTTGCATTTCATTTGGTTTTGTCTGACTACTATAAATAAACTACCCCCGGGATTCATGAATCTTGCGCCAGTCGCACGCATAGCGTAGGCGTTATAACGCCAAATATGGCCGCCGAGTTGATTCAGGTACGATCCAATTCCACGTGCACTACCGGCGTACGCCAGATCTGCGCAGCCCCTGGTGTAGGTATGCTAATCACCCTATGTGCAGTGTGTCACCATGCAAATGAAGGCATATAGCGATTCACGAAGTGGTGCAGGCGTAGCATAAGCCCACGGCAATGTAAACCAAAAAAAACGGTTTACATTTACCCAAACATAACATCGGAGTAATGGAAGAGTGTCAGACCCAGGTATCACACTGTTAACATATGCCAATGGCGAAATACACAGACAATGGCATAAGAAAAGATGCACAACACGTAAATAACAACTTAAATGTCATGTCCACAGTAACTCACATCAGAGCCGCAGGACATGTGTGCGGAAGGTGCAACATAATGAAATAATATAACAATGTTATAAAATAGCATTGTAATAGAAATCAGGTTTACAGCATAATACACCATGGTATGCATGGAACACCACAAACACGGTGCAAGGGTTGCCAAGGCTTCGCGGCAGTCTTCGGCGTGGTAACTATGAATTAGTAGTCAATGCCATGCAAATGAGGCAGATAATACTGAATCGCAAATGACCCGCCGGAGTAAGGTTGTACCACACAGCGCAGCTGTAAAACACCGAGGAGTGGCTCAGAGGAAATACATGACATCTGCAGAGGGGTGTGCCACCGTAGCAGTAAACACATTGGAGCATAGCAAACCTGGGCTGTACATCACTAATCAAAGCTGCAGGACCGGGGTGTGGGGTAATAGTTTAGCTGAGAGCACACATTGCACGCAGAAGTGCATGTGTACGAGGATGACAACGTTCCCGAAACCTAGTAATCTGACGCACGCCCCGCAAACAATATCGGAAACAGGAAGGTGATGTGAAGAATATAAGGAAATGCGGAAGAAGTGTAATTGGAATACTAATGAGCAATCAACACTAATCAACCCACGAAGGCCAATCGACGGCAGCCGACAACTCTGCATGCAGAAACCTGCAAAACGGGATAGGGGAGGCATATGAATGCAAAGAAAGTAGGGGAGGTAGCAGATTGCAAAGATAGAAGACCTGACACAGCAGAGCAAAGCAGACTGGCAGCACAATGGCAGTAGCACACAAAACGCATGATATGCTATGTCCATGAAGGTACAAATGACAGTGCTCTGCAGGATGCATGCCAGAAAATGGTAGGTGCAACGTACAGAAATAGTAAGGGAAGGTCGAAAGGTAATCCATGGCAGGCAAAAGTAATTCAACACCAAAGGCAACACCGTTGTAGTTCCATCGGTAAAACACGGAAGATAACCCTTAGATACGGCCGTACAAACACACCCTATGACATCATCGGTGTGCACAGCACAATAGTATAAAGTGTGAATGCACACAACACACAGCCGTGTATTCCCGAACACCGCACCATAGGTGTAAACACACAGGGAACTTTTAAAATGTACATGTTGGGTGCTGCCATAGCTGTGATCCATCAGCATGTGTTAGAGAAAGACGGTGTTGTGGAGGAGGATGCCGACAACCACTGCAGGCCTTGGAGGAGAAGGAGAGTGTTCAGACCAAGGGTAACCTACCAGGGGCTACATGACCTGGAGATAGTAGAGCATTACAGTGTGGACAGGGACATGTTACAGCAAATAGTGGAGCTGTGCCGGCCACGCCTGAGAACAAGAAACAACAGAGGGGAACCCATCCCAGTGGACACAAAGGTATGTGTAAGCTTGCGAATAGTGGCCACAGGTACCTTTCATAGGCCAACTGGAGATATAATGGGCATCTCACAGGCATCAGCATCCAGGGTACTACACCAGTTCCTGGATGCCATGTTACCATATGCCAATTAGCATATATACTTCCCCAGATCTCAGGAGGATTTGGCTAGCAATATGCGCCACTTCCACTGTGTGGCACAATACCCGGAGGTACTGGGTGCGATAGACTGTACGCACATACAAATCAAGTCACCACCTGGTGAGCAGGGTAGACGCTACATAAACCGCAAGGGATTCCACTCCATCAATTGCTAGGTCATGTGCAATGCCCAGGGCATTATCATGGATGTGTGTGCTGGCAGCCCTGGAAGCTACCACGACTCCCATATCTGGCATGCCTCACAGCTGTATCAGGTATTTGTCAGGGGGGGACATCCCACAAGGCCATCTCGTGGGGGATGCTGGCTATGCACTGGAGCCATGGATGATGACTCCCATCAGAAATGCACACACACACATGCAACAACGCCATAATGAGGCACACGCACAAACCAGAATAATCATAGAGCGTGTGTTCGGGATGTTGAAATCACGGTTCTGGTGCTTGGATACATCTGGTGGAGCCTTGCAGTACTCTCCAGGCACATGTGCCAAACATATTCATAGTATGTGCCATGCTACATAATATGATCCTGCGGAAGCAGCTGCTGCAGGGACGTAATGATGAAGGGCCACAAAGCCCACCACAATTGCCAAGGCCAGTCCAGGCACAGAGGGTTCAAGACCATGAACACACTGTGCCAGCCCCAGTAGGCAGACGGAGGCGTACCCAATATGCCTACACCTTGGCAAAGAGGGAACGTATAGCACATACTCTGACAGCGTAGGCCCCATGGACTGACACCTCCCCACCTGCACACACAGTGAAATGGATGGCACACAAACATGACCACCTGTAAATTGTAATGTATGGGTGGCCATATGTGTGACTCCTAAATTGGCAGCCCCCAAACACTGTAAACCCAACAGCCAGTGGAACATGTAACGCCAACACCTGAACAGTACGTGAGTCCTACAGCATATGGCGTTGCTGTGTGCCTGCCACGTTTGCCGCAAGATGTATACATATAAATATATATATATATATATATATATATATATATATATATATATATATATATATATATATATATATATATATATATATATATATATATATCTATATATATATATATATATATATATATATATATATATATATATATATATGTATATATGTATATATATGTACACAAAGACATATATATAATACAGATAAGAAAGGGAATTACAGGGATATAAGGTAACTGAGATGTATCCAGCGATATCTGTAAATATTATAGATAGTGCAACGACAATCTGAACATCCGGGAGGTTCAAAATAATAGGATACCGCCAACCATGGAACGTGTAACATACCGATATGCATAACCGCGAGGCTGAAAGACGGACAGAACACAGTACTGTAACAGTACATGCGCGTGTAATAGTATGATGATATGAAGGGAGAGTTAGTCACCGCTGCCGGTGTTGTGGTCCACATAGGTACTGTGTGCAATCGTCCCCGTGAGTGCCGTAGTATGTGTACATGTGCGTTGAGGGTGCCGTGTGCGTCGCTGTGTGAGTGTAATGTGTGTGTGTCTGCAACATGTGTATGTTGGTGCCAAGTTAGAGGCAGATCAGAATATTAGGTGTAGGCATACGGTAAACTAGCCTCAGGCATATGTTCACTACTAGTCCCAGAGTAGTAGTGCAGCCCCACCCTGGCTAGGTGTGTCCTGACATAGAACGATACAAAGTGAAAATGTTCCAGATGGTAGCACAGGAATATTCCCCATACTCCAAGCCGGTCACAAGTGGTGTCCCACAGGGCTCGGCCCTTGGCCCCCTATTGTTCGGCATCTACTTCTCAGAAGTACAGGCCGACATGGGAGGACTTTGGCTGACAAAGTTTGCAGACGACTGCAAACTGGGTGCCATAGTGGAAAGTGCATCAGACATGGGTATCCTTCAGAGGGGACTCACGGAAACAGATAGCTGGTGCGAGAGCCATGGCCTGAAGTTTAACGCCAAAAAATGTATAGTCATACCCTTCGGGAAAAACAAGGTAACCCCAAGCTACCATATAGGTGGCAATCCACTAAGCACAGAAGAGGTTATCAGGGACCTGGGGACCCAGGTTGACAGTGGCCTTACTTTTGACACTCACATTGCTAAAGTAGTTAGAAAGACCTTCTACATTGCCCACCTGATCATGAAGGGATTCACATCCAGATCTAGTGAGGTCATTGTTCCCCTGTACTCTTCACTTATCAGGCCAATGATCGAGTACAATGCCCCATTCGGGATGTATCTCACCCGACATCTGCAGCAATTGGAGAGACCCCAAAAATTCCTCACCAAAAGGATTAAGGGACTCCAAAATCTGTCATATGCTGCCAGATTGAAGAAACTCCAGCTCTATTCAGTCACATACCGTCAGCTCAGAGGTGACATGTGCCTGACATACAAGGCCATGTCCAACCCGGAACTGATGGACATGCTCCACCTCAACAAATCCAAATCCACCAGAACCACTAGAGCAAGTGACTTAAACCTTAGCATGGATATAAATAGGACATGCTGGAGGGATAGATTTATCACTCAGAGACTCCCTATGCTGTGGAATAAAATCCCGGTCCATGTTAGGCAGAGCACCTCACTGGCTCTGTTAAAGAGAAATCCTGACCTGTGGATGGGAGATCGTAGGTTTACAATGGGAATCATCTCTGGGTCAGTGCTGGACAGAGGCGCAACAAACTAATGGGCACAGTATTTTTCCATATAAGGGGTGTTCTAAGCCACAAAACTTTGGGCTAGGCTTATAAATGCCTTAGGGCAGATAGCCTAGTATAAACCTATGAACCTATGAACCTATAAGAAATGCAAAAGACGTATGTAATAGTCATGCTGGTATGTACGACACTGATATGTTACATGCAATATGATACGTTGGCAAAGTCACACAGCAATAGGTATGTATCACGGAAAAAAGTATGTGCTACGTCAGTACTGACCATGGCTACGTGTTGGCCCGTAAACACCGCTGTGTGTTCCACAAGTGTCAAACAATTCCCATATGAATATGTGGCAACCACTGGCAAACAGGCTATTTCAACAACATGACCACAATGACTGCAAATATCTGGGACAGAAAGACAAGGGATAGCTGTCACGTACACATAGCCGCTGATATACCATATAAGTTACGGAGGTATACATGCATCAAGCTCACCTGCAGATGATATCGAAACCAATTAACAACAGCCCAACCTACAATCCCATAACAAAAGACTATTAACTGTTAACTCTCCAAGTAGGGATGGAGCACACAGACAACTATACTGTTTATGTAGAGATGCAAGACCCACAAACCGTATCCGTTACGTACAACCGCCGATATCCCCCACTGTAGATAATAAAGGAATACAAACCTTAATAGCAGCACAAACATACAGTCAGTCAATGACATCTGCATAACCACAACATATCGTGTGGGAGACACAATTAAAGGCGGATGCATAATTGCATGCGTTGTATAAAGGAAAAAAACAGCCATGTTACAGTTTTTGAATGCAATACTCCGTTATCATTCGTCGGCAGGACAGGTACACCCACATGTTGAACCAAATACTACACCTGTCACACACAATCCACGGGTGACATGAATTCAAAATATACTTGTCCCTATGCATAGCAGTTGCAGTTACACATAACATAACACAATACAGACCATCTCCACGAAGGTAGGGCAAATAGCCAACGCCCAGGTGGAGAATCCAATTATACCCCAGTGTCGACGCGTAATTTCCGAATGAAGTAGATGCACAGGTGATATGCACATAATTACTCACTGAGGAACAGCAATTGCCGGGATGAATTCACATGTTGCAGGTATCGACGTATATAAGGATGACTCTCAAGATATTCAAACTGTATGCTCATACTGAAAAAGCGTCGTACTATCAAAAGTACTGAAAACAAAAGGAAATGACAAAACAATAAACTAAACGAAACGAAACACCAACAAGGTATGTAGAACACACGATATGTAAGGTTGTGTAATGCATGATCTGTATTAATAAGTTGTACTGTATGTGAATTGTGGTTGTAATTAAGTACACCTGTCCGTAATGCATAAATTGGTGAAAGGTAGTTATGTAGTGATGTCTTGCTGAGCATACCAACGCTTGTAGAAACCGTGTGTACAGCAGTGGGATATTATGTACACAGCAGAGACACCACAAGGGATGCTACAGGAAGGCATTAAAGAGAACAATGCCATACCACATGCTGTTGCTGGTAGTGGATGTCCAACAAGGAAGTGCCATAGCAGGGGATAGTACATGTATGTATACTGTCACATCACGCATGTGTATGGGCATATACCGTTGATGACATATGTAAGGTGTGGCCGACGTGCAAGTATGCTCTGCATTAGGGGATGCTATGTGAAATATGTGTAATGTATAGTTGTCTAGGTAGATATGACAGATATCCTACACAGTATCACAGGCATATCATGCATAACACAGGTATCGCCTATTGGTATGTACAATAACAGGATACATATGGCCTGTAGGTATGGGACATAGTAGTAGCATGATAGCTACTCTAAATGGAAGGGACACAAAGTAACCATGCACAAAGGACTTGTAGTAGCTGCACAGGTGCATAGTGGGCTACAATGCAGTCTGGCAAGTCCATGTGTAAGCACATGTACAGTGTACACAGTACTGTCACCTCTCCATGGTAGTGTCCTGTGAACAGCAGAGGCAGGTGTTAACTGCACCTCTACACAGTACAGCTGCTGTGGTGATACCAGGACTACATGTGTCACCCAAACAGCAAGGGAGGTATCACATGAACAGTGCTACTGTGTGTCCCTGCGAGATGTACTCAGGACCTATGTTCCACAGCATGGTGTGTGTTAGGTTTGTGGATGTAACACAGAAGCACAGCCTATGCAGTGTGGTGTGTGTGCACATATCCAGGAGCATTTCGTTCACAGTGCCCACCGCAGATGTCATGTATGAGGAGTATATGCATCAATAATGTGGTGGACCTGGGCCATGTCAGAGCAGAAGAAGACACCCCCGAGTATGTGGTATGCAGATGTGTACAGATGTGTTGTCCGTAGTTCAGCCGCATATGTAAACTGTCTGAGCTCAGTAAACATCATGACATGTCAATGTTGTGCCATGTAAAGCTGTAGCTGTTGTTGAAGGTACACCATAAATGTGGTATTGTACTCTTGACTGTGTGTAGATGTGTGTAGTTCACAGGTACAATGGCTACCTATGTACCAGCATCACACACAGTACAGATAGGTGTGGCCTTGAAGAAGGATATCCATGCCACAGTGGAATACAGTAACCACAGGACTGTGTGTGACATATGTGTGTACTGCAACCATGTACAATGTGATATGTATGTAGGGGACCACTATCCATGTGATAGTCAGTGGGTGAATGTTGTTATGCAAAGGTGATGTGCATGCACCTTGTGTCATGCATCTTGATGCCATGATACTCATATGAAGTATCTGCCACACTGATACCCATATGGTTGGTATCAGTATGAGCTGGTGGAGTAATAATGGCGCTTGGTATGTAGGTGTTTGAAATCTAGGCATGGACAGTACTCTGTGACAGCATGTTCTGTATGTAAGCATATAGTGAACATGAGTGGCCCTATGACTGAGGACTGTGTAATG
This sequence comes from Protopterus annectens, assembly GCF_019279795.1. NCBI lineage: Eukaryota > Metazoa > Chordata > Ceratodontiformes > Protopteridae > Protopterus > Protopterus annectens. The sequence goes on along the minus strand of NC_056741.1, from coordinate 508,435,794 downwards.
CAATTAATTACACTTGACATGTAGTAGGTACTATGGTATGCTGGCACCACTGTGTTTACTGCCCATGAGCCACATAGCATAACATCCTGAGACACAGGGTATGATGTGCAGGTGGATGTGTATGTTGTCAATACCAGAATGTGGAATGGTGCTGAAAGGCAATGTGAGGACAATGTATGATGTGTTGACCTCCGTACCATCATCAACTGCCCTAGCAAATGTATGACAGGTGCCCAGCATGTGTATGTGCCTTGCTGTGGCATTCACAAGCCCAACCCGGGTGCTAGGAAAGGACTGGAGGCTATCAATGTCTGTGGGAATCACGTTCCTGATGATGTGCCCCATCGCCATGCAGAATGGTCCAGTCAGGAGTGTATGACTATAGTCCCACTTGTGCAATGCAGTGCCACCTGTGTGTAGTGCGATAAATGCTGCTGTGTGGCATTCAGGGTCTACAATGTCCTACAAAAGGCTAGCAGTGAATATAGTGGCCTGGTGTGGAGACATATACTGAACAGGTTGGTGGGACATTACAGCCAGGGACATTGGAAGGTGAGATTGGGTCAGTGTCCCAGGACATATTGTGTGTATGTCAGTACTGTGTATGTGACCACAGGGACACTACGATGTTCATGTATGGATTGCGACCCTGTAGTGAGTGAGAGGGTGTATTGTCGGTAAGTACGCCATCGCATGGCACGTTGCCAACATTACCTCGGTCTGCAATGTTTGGTTGACTGTTGTATGTGACATCAGATGTGGATGTTGCCAAAGAATACTGACATACCACCACAATGCCTGAGGCCCCACACCGCAATGTGTGGCAGTCATGTTTAGGTAGCTAGCCTTGGAGTATGTGATGATGGACCTTGTGGACCCACCATGGCTGACAAGTGATGCACCCCACACATGTGAATGTACACCACTGTGCAACAGCCTGTACCTGTGGTTGTACATCATATGTTCATGGAACATGACCACCACAGTGGCGTCTTATCTGGTCAGTACCGCCATGTCTCTGTGTGGAATAGCATGATTCCTGCAATTGTGTACATGCTACTGAAGTGCACTGTGGTATGTGTCAGCATATGTATGTGTAGTGTCCATCTGCTCGGGTGTCATGATGTTAACAACTGCTGTCAGCAGACGTCTGTAGTAGTTGTTGTAGTACACATGTTCCGTGTATGCTGTGATGGGTGTGTTTCCAGGATGTGGCTAGCAAGGCCGTGTAGCATATGTTTTGAATCCACCAAAGAGGGGATAACCCCAGGTGTGTCACACCAGTCACATGGAGGTAGTGTTCATGCTAAGTGTAGTGTAGGTATTGTATGTGTTGTGTATTGTTGTATCCAGCTGAGCGGAGTGCATGACTCAAGCATGTGTAGGTACATGGGTGTCTATCCCAGGGACGTGTGGGTTACTGTCAGCACACATCAGTAGTAGCTGTCTGAGGCCCAATGTTCACTATAACAACACAGAAGGTATGTAACCTATGGTGTAAAATGTCGACTTTGTCGCTTGTTACAATGTGCATAGCGGTCACAAACACAGTTATCTGCACATGGAGCACCTATGATGCATTGTGCTAAGCAACTATCCAGGATGTGTGCAAAACACTGTGTGATGTGTGAACCCCTCATCTGTGGGTGTTCCGGTCCAGGTATGTGCCTGAAAGGTACGGTCCATGTCAATCCGTCATCGCAGGTGTTCTGTGCAAAGCATAGAGGCAGGTCCCAGTCACTGCAGAGATATGTGAGTGGTGCAATAGTATGTGTGCCTCGCTTGTGTGCATCACAGTGGAAGATGCAAGCATTGTTCCACATGACCCCATGTCGTGCTTGCCAGTTACTGCCCTGCCGGTGACAGTTATGTGAAACTGCCAGAGAGGCAGTATAGCATGTCAAGATGTACATGTGTGCTCTACTCCCCAGGCTGATGGCTGCAGGTCATGCATGCCACAGCATTGTGTTTGACCTGGACTGTCATAGCAGTCAGATACCACATGCCTGTACAATAACAATAGGAGCATAGGCAACTGTTGCAGTGACACAGTAGGTCAATGTACAGTGTTCTTGTGTCCAGACCAATGCCGAATGTACACCGTGACTAGACACACACCCAGAGGGCTATAACACCGGTGAGCCATTGCATGTTCCAGCACACGTAGTCTGTGTATTGCCATTACAGGGCAGTCACAATAACATGATGTATGAAAGATATATTGTACCAGGTGATGTGTCATGTGTGCGTAGGTTAAGTTGCAGAGGTGTTCACCCATCCGCAACATCTAAGTGCATAATGCCTTGTGTAACATGATGTGTGGAACTGCATTGTGATTCACAACAGAGTCATCCGTGACTGGTGTGTTGTGAATGTTGTAACCCATGAGTCTGCGGGATATACAGAGGTGATGTTGGCTGCCATGATGGGGGCCACCAGTGGTGCCTACAGTGGTTATACAGACATATTGCATACGTTGTTCTTGCAGGAATGTCCATTGTTGTAGATGATGTGGGACTACGTGATGGTAGGTGTGTGATGTGAATGTTACACATCCAGAAGTGACCGTCAGGTGCAGTCATGGTTGTCGACAGCATCACCCCAATCCACAGCTGTCAGCACCCTGTCCCCAAAATGAGTAACAGTAGCCCTCGTACTGTGTGACTAATGTGAAGATCTTAGAACACCTACTACTGGCTGACTAACAGTGTCAACTAGGAAGGGTATATGATGGCTGAAATACGCTGCTCTAATGTATAAATATGATATCCCAATGAATTACTATGATTCCCATCTATTAAGCCATGGCTGGTATGTAAACCATGTACAACAATGAATGTGTGACAGACCCTTCCAATGTGGAACCTTGATGAACATACACCTGTTAGAACACCAAATGAGGTACGTTGCACATAATGATGTACAACTGACAGCTATGGGCACAGCATGGATGCAGAAGCACATCACCCACAGGCTGTACTGCTGTATGCTGGTAGGTGAGCATTGAACGAGTACATGTGACAGTTGCTGTATTGCCACATGTACAACATATCCGTCATATAGGGGTAGCACTGGTACGTGACAGTTGGACATGCCTGTACATACGACCATGTCCCACAGGATATGTGTGTTAAGTGTGTACAACACCTGTCTTACCTTCAGCAAGCTGTGAAGTGTATGACTGCCAGTTTACCTGTGTGACATGTTGTGCAATGGGTGCAAAGGTAATCAGTAGCGCATTACATGCTCACATGTCCTGCACAGGTGCATAGCTTGACCATACAATACATATAGGGTGTTGGATAATAGCAACTCACAAGTGTTTCTGGGTAAGGTGTGCATGTCCATGACACATTAGCACTTGAGATGTTAGCAGTACAGCTGTACAGGGCGGCATGTATATTTGATTACAAATACCTTTGTGTGTTCCACCAGTGGCCTGTTGACAGACAGACATCAACACAATGTGCAAGAGTGACATGTGCACAGCACATCACCGCTGGCTACAGTAGAACAGGGTTAATGTGTTGACATGTGCACAGAACATCAGCGCCAGCTACAGTCGAACATGGTATGTATTGAACCCCACCGTCATTGTAGCCCATGCCACAGAACGAAATGTTATGCATCTGTGTATGTATGGCTGGGAATGGACCTGACCTAGCAGTATAGCTTTGTCAGTGTTGCGAACAACATACTGAATGGGCTGTGTGTGTGAGGGGTGTGTGTCATAAGTGTACGGTCTGATGGATGATACCAGCATTGTCCCGCTATGTAAACAACCCCGTCCCCATAAATGAATACCTAGGCTGTGCTCAACACCATGGTCACTGTAGAAGGGATGGTGCTGTGCGGTGCACCCGTCGACATGGTGATGACAGCAAGCGCCGGAGGTAGTCATATGAGGTACCCATGTCAGGTCAGGGTACCATCCACATGCACGGGATATCACCATGCGGGCATATACAGCACTGTGTTGAACAATATTACAGCACATAACACCTGTAAGGGGTAATGTTTATGCATGGATGTGCGATACCAGCATGCACAATACACACCCCCACCATGCAACATGCTGCCTACCTTGCAGAAGGACATTGTCTACACCATGATGATGGACATGCGACATGTCCATATACCTATATAAATGACATATGTAATGGACAGCCACCATCCTAATACTGGTTTTCCACAGGCTGGACACATCCCTGTGCCATATATGTGATATACCCTGCCATACCATGCAACCCTGTCCATTAAGGCTGCACGTGTCATCACAGTCATACATGGTGTGATGGCCACATGGTACATGCACTATCAACTGACTGGATCAGTAATGTGGCACAGATGCACCTTGTGTTGTCACAATTGCTGTGTGACAGCATGTAAAACGTGAGCGCACATGCTATGTTTGACCATCCCTGCAAATGTCATATGAATAGACATTGTCCCATGTGTATCACATGTGCAATACAGGCGAGCCGTGGCAGGATGTTCAACACCCGTACAGTGCTGAGTAGATGTATATGGCAAAACACATGCATGTACAGGTGTCCATGTGTATGTGTGCAGTGTCACTGCTGAAGTCCATAACGGCTGCGTCTGTGTTGCTATGTGACATATACACAGCATCCAGGTGAACAGTAGTACTGTGGACACATCGGGCCAAGTGCAGATTGGTAAGAACACAGGTGCAGGCAAGTACACATGGCCACAGCAAGTTACCATCTACATGGAGTATGTACACTGTAATGAGTTGACACAGAGATATGATATGATATCCACTGCATAACGGTGTGAAAGGTGTGACAGAAACACGTCAGCTGTGTCAGTGTCAAGATGCTTTTCAAAGATTACTGTGCATATGTAGTACATGTCATAGCAATGTATGTTCAGCGGTATGTCAGTACATCAGTGAGAATGTGACCTGACACCATCATTATGTCTTACAGATAATGCCACATTCACGACTCCCAGCCTTCAGCCGCCAGGAGGATGATGTCATAATTCCATTGCTCCATGACAACAATGACGTGCTGTTCAGCCATGTGCCACAGCATGCTCAGCAGCGGGATGAGCTGTGACAGGATATACGCAGGAGGGTGAATGATGTGGGTGGCAACAACTGCACCTACCAGCAGGTACGCAGACACTGCGCGGACCTGATACAGCATGAGGAACAGCGTGCCACTGTAATCGCCAGAGAACAAGATGGAACAGGTGGTGGGCCACCAACCCAGCCCCCACTCACACACACAGAGGAGCTACCGGCCAATCTGGAAACACCCAGGGAACAGCATGTGGAAACACTAGCCGCCATCGTGAAGGTGGGTGTCTCCCAACCAATGAGCCTGGAGTTGCCTGGTAAGTCAGTCCTGCATATGAGTATGATATCCAATGTAGTTGCAGGTGTCACTGTACATCATGTAAAGTAACAACACATGCCAGGTATATGGGCACAGAAGCTGCATACAACAGTATGCTACATTGTGTATGCAGACATGTGCATACCATATGCTATCACACAGGTAAATGTGTTCATATGCACAGTGCAACCTGTGGCTGTCATAAAGTCATGGATAATGTTTCTACTGTTGTGTCACCCCTATACAGGTACCTCTGGCGTGTCGCACAGGCATGGGTCCGTCGCAGGTGAGACTGTTGTCAGTATCAGGCATGTTACAGTGTAGAGTTATTTGCCATGTGGCCAGGTATAACATGCACACCTGATTTTTGTTCCAGTCACGTTATACAGGTTCACCACCAGACATACACGCATGCCACCCATGTGCAATAGAGACAACCGTTATTATACACCGGCATGAAACCACAGTACCTGTCAATGTGATATGTGTGGTCAGCTATGCATACAACAGTGGAGGTGTTCTACAATGGATGCATATGTAGTATGCATTGGAACAACATTTGTGGTATGCACACAGTACCACACAGTGAGCTGTGATATGGGCAGCACACAGGTGTCACCATTGTGACATATGCCCCTGCAGTGTGTGCACACATTGTGACACGCCACCTGACATGTCCCAAGCATGTGGTGTTCTGTCTGCAATATTGTCACACCATCACATGACCTACACCCAACATAACAAACATCCACACTGTTGTCTGCATAGCCCTGTGGATTGTGACAACTCTGACATGTATGGGTGTATGTCACATGGGACACCACAGACATGTGTACAAGATGCCCATCACACACAATTGTCCAAGACCCGTTCACACATGGCCATGGTTGATAGCCACAGGCATGTTGCCACACAGTACTTCTGATGTGGATAGACCCCATTGCACATTGTCCACACATAGTGCAATCATAGCCGTTGTGGATCACTTGTACATGCGATGTGTTACACTTGACAACCGGAATGCCTGTCTGCAGCTACCGGAGGTGTCACCGATGTCTACCATATAAGATCTGTGGAACAGCATGACTGTGTTGCAGTCATGGCAATGCAATGCATCCATGTTATGCATTGCACAGCAACATACATGTGTCATGTTGCCATGCAATGGCACAGTGCCTGTACTCCACACTGTATAGCTATGTACATGGCTCACACTAACCTCACCTGCACATGCACATTTGCTAAACATGCATTCTATCTGTAGGCTGTACACACAACACTGCACTGTGAAGCACATTATGTGTCAGGACACTATTGTGTCAAACATGTATACATATTACTGCACATGTCAGCGGATTACATGTCAAGGTAACGTCAGCCATGTGTACTGTTAACCTGTTCGTGGCCACATGGTGTATCACGGTGATGCATGTAAACTACCATGATTGCGTGTACTGCATGACTACTGATATGACACCTGCTTGATGTAGTGTGCACCCCAGGGTGGTATGCATACTAACACTATTAATGTCTGAGCTGCATTCCCTGTGCTGTAGTGCAGGAATGCTGCATGCCATCTGAAATATCACATGCATGGTGTGTCTGTGTGTGTCTTTGTGTGTCTGTGTGTGTGTGCCTGTGTGTGTGTGTCTGTGTGTGTGTGTGTGTGTGTGTGTGTGTGTCTGTGTGTGTGTGTCTGTGTGTCTGTGTGTGTCTGTGTGTAATGTACCTTACAGTATTTCTTTGCATTCACAGGTGGTGTAGGTGCGTTACCCTCCTGCGGTCCATCTGATGTTAGTGTCCCCACAGATACTAGCAGTGATGACCATATGCATGAGGTACAGGCAGGGTTATCAGGGGCTGAATCTGTGCCATTGGTTACCATCCCACCTATGTCCCCCTCTTCCCTGCACACAGTTCTGATACCAACACATACCACATCACCGTTGCCCATAGAGGAAGGACAGTCAGCGTCTGTTGGCATTGAACAGGAATGTGTGGTGGCTACAGAAGGTGTGACTACACACCATGTTGCCAGCGTAATGACTGGTGATGTGCCACACAGGCATGTGGCTGGTGCTGCTCGTAGGAGGACCTCTGGCAGACATGCACCTGCAGTACAGGGCACAGCAGCTGGTATCACCAGATGCATGTTCCAGACTGTAATGGCAGCACAGGCACGTGGAGAACAGCAGAACCAAGAAGGGCAGAGGCTGCAGAGGGCTGCAATCTGTACCCTAAATAGCAACATCCAGTCATTGGCAAATGCTCAACAGCAGATTGCTAATGTACTGGATAGGCGATTAGGTGAAATGGTTGAAATCCTCGACCAAGGCATGGCAATCCGCGAGCATGAGCTGTCTGTGCTGGAACACCTGGTAGGGGTGAGGCGTAGGACACGTGGGCGTAGGCCAGCAGCACCACCTAGTGTAGGTCGACGTGTGTGTGCCACCTTTCATGCCCACTCACATAGTGCCGGTAGCAGTAGCAGTGCAGCTGGTGCTGCACTGTCCACACCAGGACACAGCAGGCCATGTGGACGTGGCCCCGGCCAGTCCCATTGTGGACACGGTTCCAGCAGACATGTGTCATCGGACAGTAGCCACTCTGTACCTCCACCTGGTAGTGCCCGTGCAACCCCAGGCAAGCACAGGTCACGTGGCCGTGGATGGACACAGTGAGCTGTACAACCTGCACTGTACAGTCTGGGGCTGTCAATTATACCCCGTGTAGGCATCACATATGGCTGAGCTGTGTACACACATACCCACACACAGCAGACACAACTGTAGGGCTCCACCAGATCCACATGCATTCTGCACAGACATGTTCAGTAAACTCACCGGCCCTCACACACACACATGATGTTATCCATTGGTGCAGCCTATGCCCCTGGCAAACATATCACCCTGTGCATATGATTAAGCCTCTGCTGCATCACTGTCATCCACACCATCTGTGCAGGGTTATGCAAATATATTCTGATGCACAGGGTGGACAGGATAGTGAGAGGTGTATGTGATACCTGTGTATGCATAGCGTGGGATGTGTATGTTGCAGTGGTTGTGTATGAATACTGACAGATGCGTATGTGACATGGGTTGTGTACTGTCAACATGCAGCAGTCATACCATGTAGTGCCAGTGCAGCATGCATTGTGATGTGTTCACGGTATGTGTGACAGTTACATGTGTAGCACCATGTTGGTTCTGATACCCTGAATCCCTCCTATGGTGTACTCGCATGTGCCTACAGGGAGCACTGTTATCGGTCCCCCATGTGTAGCTGTGGATTACTCACAGGCACATCTGGCAATATCAGCATACTACATGTACCCTCAACCTGACTGGACACCTACATGACACACATGTCTGCACATATACTGCACCTGATGCATGTGGCCGGTGCCACAGGCTACAGTGCACAGAGACGTCACATACATAGCAGGACACACTACAGGTATGGTGACATGGTGCAGGTGTTGTACACAGCGTGATGGCCACTGACTTGAGGTGTCACTTGTCAGCTGTGGGGCACGCTGTACAGCAGTAGGACCCTGTAACAGTACAGGAACATGGTCGCAATCACGGGGTGTACACCACTATGATGCACACACCATAGTGTGCAGATGGGGACACCTGCCTGTGTGGTCAGCACCCTCATAGTACTATGCACCCACACGCCATGTCACAGGGAGCGGACATGCACAGGTAGCCAGTATGGCTCACACCTATGGCATCGACAGGGTTGTGCAATGCAGCACCAGTATGGGATAGTCACCATGTGTGGTTAGTGTTCTTTCACAACAGTATATTAGCATACACCCTCACACCAAGCAGCAGACATGCAAACATGTAGACACACACACATTGTGGTGACCACACATGTGTACACAGAAAGACAACGTGTTGCATGTACTGCACCATCCATATTCATGCTCCCCACACTGAGGTATGTACAGATCTCTACTATGGTGTACAGGGATGTGTAGCAAGTGGGACATATTCCCCCCAATATGTGGCATACATGGGCACACATTCATACACACATGTCAGTCCTGGGAATACTACACCTGCCATATGATACATGTGCAGGCATGCAGCGGTATGTAGTGCATTATGTGTACCAACACTGTATCCGGCAGATGTGCTGATATATGCACATGGGAGGTGGTAGGTGTTACAGTTGCCATGTGACATACAGTTGATAACACCTGACCGCTGGGTATGCATTATGTCAGCACTGTCATGTAACAGCGACATAGCATACTGTATGCACATGGCAGGGTAGGATGGTGTGTGACACAACTGTGAGCCACCACCTGCACACATGCATGTAGACAGGTGTTTAAACACATTATGTACACACATACCTCCATACGTGCTGTTTGTATGCCACCGTATAACGGCCCCTATGATGGGTATGCATGTGGTAGGTTGTTGCAACTATGTTATGGACATCGGCCACTGCTCATGCATGGCTACTCCATGCACAGTACACATCACATGTGTCTCCTGTTGCCATGTTTGTATGCATTGCTACTTTTTGACATGTGTGTTGACATACATAAAACATGGACTGTGGTATGATATCACAGCGGTCACAGGCAAACAATACAAGGGTATGTGTCCCAGTCAACACTACTACACCCTGTAGTGGGAGCATTCCACAGACATGGGGTCCACCTTCCATTCGTGTGTTTAGCACTGAGTATGCCAGTGTTATGCATGTGGTACATCACAGGCTTTGTATGTGTCATGTGTGCAGTCCATGCACACATCCAGACAATCACATGAATGACATAACCAGACGTTTGTTCACTGTGGTACGGCAGCAGTCATGTGTCACAGCTGTGTCAGGGCCGTGGTATGTGTGGAGCTGACCTGTCCTTGTATACTGATATAAGTGGACTACATCACACATGTTGGATCATTGTTAGTACATGTGTACTCTGTACAACTGGTGTACACTGCTATACAGACCTGTGGACATATGTCACATGCTGTTGTTGGACTGTGAGGCTTACTGCTGCACCGATGACATGGTGCTGGCATGACAGCTACAGTGTTCACTGCAGTGTGTACATGTGTGACCTGCACCCGTGACACCTGTGATGTCATCTGTGTGTGTACAAGTAACTGGATGTGTGACCACCCTGTGCGTGTGCACAGTTTTACCTTACTGTGACCTTCTGTGTGTACACTCCATCTGCATGCTGGACGGCACTTAGCAAATGCTAAGTGTGTGAGCATGCCCAGTAAGCAGTTGTGTAGATGGACACACAGTACATTGCACACTGCCCTTCTGTGATTATACCCGTGTGCATGCATGTTTCCCTTTGCAACTGCTAAGTGTGTGAGCATGCCCAGTTTGCTGTTGTGTAAGTGGACACACAGTACATTCCACACTCTGCCCTTTCATGATTACACTCCACGTGTATGCCTTCTGTGTGTACACTCCATCTGCATGCTGGACGGCACTTAGCAAATGCTAAGTGTGTGAGCATGCCCAGTAAGCAGTTGTGTAGATGGACACACAGTACATTGCACACTGCGCCCTTCTGTGATTATACCCCGTGCGCATGTACGTTTCCCTTTTGCAACTGCTAAGTGTGTGAGCATGCCCAGTTTGCTGTTGTGTAAGTGGACACACAGTACATTCCACACTCTGCCCTTTCATGATTACACTCCATGTGTATGCCTTCTGTGTGTACACTCCATCTGCATGCTGGACGGCACTTAGCAAATGCTAAGTGTGTGAGCATGCCCAGTAAGCAGTTGTGTAGATGGACACATAGTACATTGCACACTGCACCCTTCTGTGATTATACCCCGTGTGCATGCATGTTTCCCCTTTGCAACTGCTAAGTGTGTGAGCATGCCCAGTTTGCTGTTGTGTAAGTGGACACACAGTACATTCCACACTCTGCCCTTTCATGATTACACTCCATGTGTATGCATGTTTGCACTTTGCAAATGCTAAGTGTGTGAGCATGCCCAGTATGCCATTCATGGACACACTGTACATTTGACACCGACGTCTGATACTAGGCATTTAGCCATGGCCATTGACATCCTGTATAGCCACGGTGGCCATCCAGGCGAATTATATAAAGTTGCTATGCCACAATGGATGCCTACATCAAACACACTGGTTGCTCTCTCACAGGGTGTACTGTCTGTGGTGCATCCCGTATCCATTTTGTGATGTAGTGCTCCGTAGATAGTTAGTATTCCCGAGTGCAGCACTGCCGTGTTACTGTACGTCCACCTTGGGATAGTAACATGCTGTGTGACTGCTCACTCTGTAATCATTCCCTATCGGCATCCTTGCCTTTGCGGATTACATCACCCACCTAGAAGTATGCCTCTGACAATGCTGTGCTCAGTAATCTCGTTAGCGCGTTCTGTAAATGCATCATGCTGTAGTGTATTCATGTAGGTAGGTGTAGGTTCAACTCCCAGCCCTTCCTAGTGTGTGTGTGTGTGTGTGTGTGTGTGTTTCCAGCTGCCTTGGGTGACAGTAATGCTTTTAGATGCCTCACAACACATGCATTTGCTATCAGCATCTATTCCTTTGCGGATGATGTCACCCACCTAGAAGTATGCCTCTGACAGGGCTATGCTCCGTAATCTCTGTAGCGCATTCTGTAAATGCATCATGCTGTAGTGTGTTCATGTAGGTAGGTGTAGGTTCAACTCCCGGCCCTTCCATGTGTGTGTGTGTTTCCAGCTGCCTTGGGTGACAGTAATGCTTTTAGACGCCTCACAACACATACATTTGCTATCAGCGTCTATTCCTTTGCGGATGATGTCACCCACCTAGAAGTATGCCTCTGACAGTTCTGTGCTCAGTAATCTCGGTAGCGCATTCTGTAAATGCATTATGCTGTAGTGTGTTTATGTAGGTAGGTGTAGGTTCAACTCCCAGCCCTTCCAAGTGTGTGTGTGTTTCCAGCTGTCTCTGGAGACAGTAATGCTTTTAGATGCCTCACAACACATACATTTGCTATCAGCGTCTATTCCTTTGCGGATGATGTCTCCCACCTAGAAGTATGCCTCTGACAGTGCTGTGCTCAGTAATCTCGGTAGCGCATTCTGTAAATGCATCATGCTGTAGTGTGTTCATGTAGATAGGTGTAGGTTCAACTGCCGAACCTTCCGAGTGTGTCTGTGTGTGTGTGTGTGTGTGTTTCCAGCTGCCTCTGGAGACAGTAATGCTTTTAGATGCCTCACAACACATACATTTGCTATCAGCGTCTATTCCTTTGCGGATGATGTCACCCACCTAGAAGTATGCCTCTGGCAGTGCTGTGCTCAGTAATCTCGGTAGCGCATTCTGTAAATGCATCATGCTGTAGTGTGTTTATGTAGGTAGGTGTAGGTTCAACTCCCGGCCCTTCCAAGTGTGTGTGTGTGTTTGTGTTTCCAGCTGTCTCTGGAGACAGTAATGCTTTTAGACGCCTCACAACACATACATTTGCTATCAGCGTCTATTCCTTTGCGGATGATGTCACCCACCTAGAAGTATGCCTCTGACAGTGCTGTGTTCAGTAATCTCGGTAGCACGTTCTGTAAATGCATTATGCTGTAGTGTGTTCATGTAGGTAGGTGTAGGTTCAACTCCCAGCCCTTCCAAGTGTGTGTGTGTTTCCAGCTGCCTCTGGAGACAGTAATGCTTTTAGATGCCTCACAACACATACATTTGCTATCAGCGTCTATTCCTTTGCGGATGATGTCACCCACCTAGAAGTATGCCTCTGACAGTGCTGTGTTCAGTAATCTGAATAGCGCATTCTGTAATTGTGTCATATTGTAGTGCGATAGGGTAGGTAGGTGTAAGGTCAATTCCCATGCCTGCCAGATATGTGTGTGTGTCTATGCTCCCGGCCGCATGAGTTCATAGGTTATGGTTTTAGACGCTTCGCAACACACATATATCCTGCTGACATCTCTGTGTTTGCGGATGTTGAGACGCACCTATTGGAATGCCTGTGTGTCTGCTGTGGTTAGCGACCTCCGTAGCATGTTCTCTACGTGCGTCATGCTGTGGTGTGATAGGGTAGTGATGTGTAGGTTCCACTATGGGCTTTGCCACATGTGTGTGTCTGTATCTCTCTCGATGTATTTATATATACATATTTTATGCCCATAGCGCTGCTCTTGTATGGACAGCTGTCTGTCCCATGTATCGCATATTTGCACAGCTTACACATAGCAATGTGGTACGATGCAAATCCAAACATTGTCCATGCAACGTCCGTGTTCCGGGAGGTGTTACATGCCCTTACAGACATCTGCTGTATATCTTGGCAGACAGCTATCCTCGCTGTACTCACTGTACTCGTACACGCCATAGACTTTGTGTATCATTGCCTGTTTATGATGTGTGTATGTCTATCTGAGCTGTGTGCATGGTTGTGTGTATATTCCACTATAATCATCTGTACAGGTGTCGCCAATATAGGTAATTCATGTAGACTGCTGTTTAATTTGACATATCAGCACATACCTGCGGACAGTACTGCACTTCCTACTGCAGCACATTTCATCATTTTGCAGTGGTTAATAATGTTTCCACACACATGTATCTGTTTCTGTTCATAACACTCCACCTCACGGAGCATATATCTGGACAAGGCCTTATGTGATAGTGGGACACTCAGGGCCAGTAATGACATGTTGCTCTTACAAACATTGATAGTGAGCACAATGATATGTTATGCATGAGTATGGCATTTCTGTCTGATTTGGTGTCTTCATCACATGTTTGTCATTGTTTCCTCTCGTCAGTTATCATGAGAGTGCTGGACTGTTACTGTTATGTGGAACACAGCAAACATATGAGGCATAACTCTACACAGTCTGCGTACATCTGTAGAGTTGCAGAGTATGTGTCTGATACAACATACCAACTTTCTGACTACAATACACACAGTGTATGGCAGCATGACAGCCCACATGCCATTACTTTGTATTTGCAGGATACACCCACACAGACAGTTGTATTCCTCACAC